>NW_023270265.1:24433724-24493018 GCF_011800145.1 Mirounga leonina | reverse complement strand
GAGACTACAAGTGTTCCTTCTAAAGAGTGGTTCTACATTAATGTCAATTTTTAAGTCTGAGGTTTTCTGGACCATTCAGTAAGTATAACTATGAAACACAAACCACATGAGGGTAAAACAGTAGCTACAAAATCTCAGGAAACTTTTCCCCTTAACTCAGAAACCAGGTGAAAACAGACAAGCTTCTTATTTTCTTTCTGTAACCCTAATTTTTTTTCTAGTCTACCCTCTGAGTAGGGTACAACCCTTTGAGAATTAAGGCTTTAGGGGGTGAACTCAGTTTCTATCTCATCTCTCCCAAGCCCAATGGCTCCACTCCTATTTCCCACATGGTTATTACAATCTAAGCTTCTTAGTTATCAAGAACAGCAACAAAAGCAAAATAAAAAAAAAAACTGTAAACAACACGGGAGTAATTCCTTAAAATTATGGCCCATCCATAAATGGTCTATATCCAAAACATAATACTAAGTTAAAAAAGAACATTATAATCCATTTTTTTTGCACAAGTGTGTGTATGTGTGCACATGCGCGCACATGCATACGTAGTGAGCAGTCAATACAGGCTGTGTTTCCTGGGTTAGAATCCCAGCCCCACACTTGATTAGCCCTTACCTTAGACAAATTACTTAACTTTACTGGGGCAAAAGTTACCACTCTAAGCCTCAGTTTACTCAGAGGATAATAAAAGACTCATTTCATAGGCACACTGAACAGATTAAATAAAATGATTCATGTATACAAATTTGCCAGTCATGGCAAAGTCTCAATAAAAGTTAGCTATTATTTAAATAAGTAGTTGAGTTCCTTAAGTTACAAGTTTGCAGAGAGATCAAAAGCCCTTATAATATAGTAATATTCAAAACATGCATCGATCACCTATAAAATCCATTTCTACTTAACACTAACATCTATTGCAACTATGTATCCTGGTTTTGCTTACCACTCACTACAAGTCTAATGTTGTAAACATCCAATAATTCAAAGTAAACACAATGCAACTCAGTTGTAAAGTGAAAATACAAATCTTGAAAAAATGTAGGATTTCATGAAGTCTATGAAAATAATATTGAAGGAAGTATTCATTTCACAGCAAAACCCTGGGGGAATGAAGATCTGGCTGAATCAAACCAGTAACAACTGAAGAAGGGAAAATGCAACAAGGATGATGACAGAATAGGAAACAAGAAAGAAAATGTCAAGGGATTAACAAAAATCCCTTGAGAAACTGCTAAAGCTCTCAATAGTTTTCCTAAAACTGATGCACTAGGTCTAGTTTGTATGATAAATACTAAGAAAATCAAACAAAGTGAAGGATACTGTATCAGACTATCACACAATTTTAGTGGAAAAATTATACCAAGAAAATTTATCATTCTTTGTTAATGGAGAATTAGTATAGCCATAATTAAAACCTAAATTTTATTAAATGTAAAATAAATGCTTTTATTTCAGAAAACGGTCTCTAACAGATCTTTTTTTCACTACTAAGAAACACTTTAAGAGGTATTTTCAAAGTAGCAATTTTCTCACTTAGAATTTCTCATAAATGTATATTTCTAAGAGGAGAAATGCTATCATCCAAACTGTTAACAGTGGTTACCCCTTGGAGAGAAGAAAATGAGAGATGAAAAAGAATTAAGGATTAATTATCTTTTTATACATATACCTTAGTAGTATTTGAATTCGTTAAAATAATTGTGGGGCTTTTTGTAATTAAAAACAAAATCCCTAAAATTTAAAGATATGCTATTGTTTTTTATAAGAGGCCATTACCATGATTTGCTGTAGGAGAAAGCAAAGACAATGAAAATTGATAAACAGATCTTTACTGGACAAAAGTACTCCAAGCAGGAAAATGATGAATGGAGAAAAGAGCAACCTCTTTAATATACTTGACAGTATAATAAAACAAGTAGCATATAAATTACTTGATGTTGGAAAGATACCCTCAAATGTTGCAGAATGCTGAGCAACTTCTACTCTTTGGTCTAAGAATGACCTAGAACAACACTGTCCAATATATAACCACCTAGCCACATGTACCTATTGAGCATTTGAAAAGTGGCCAATCAAATTGAGATGTGCTATGCATGTAAAATACCCCCTGGATTTCAAAGGCCTGGTACACCAATAAATAAATAAATAAATAAAAACAAAAGGAAACTGTCTCACTAATATTTTCAAATTTATATACGTTGAAGTGATACTATTTTGAATATAATGGGTTAAATAAAACACACTAAAATTGACTTCATCTGTTTATTTTTGTATATTCAAATGTGACTACTAGAGAACTTAAAATTACAGATGTGGCTCGTGTTTGTGGGCTATGTTATATGTCTAATTCGATAGCACTGGTCTAAGATCTTGCCATATCCTTAATACCACAGTAACAGTCTGCTTTTCCTCTTGTGTCTTGCCTGTTTCAGAATTTTTCCACTTTCAACAAGGGAATACACCAAACCAAGAAATCAATTAAAACATAAATGTGTAGATAAGCTTATCTCTGCACAGACGAAACACTTTAATGTTCCATAAGTTCACAATGATAAAAAATAATAATAAAGCATCAAAAGAAGCAAAGTCTACTTATATTTTACAAATCAGAAAGTAAGGGGCGCCTGGGTGGCTCAGTCATTAAGCATCTGCCTTCAGCTCAGGTCATGATCCCACGGTCCTGGGATTGAGCCCCACATCGGGCTCCCTGCTCCACGGGAGGCCTGCTTCTCCCTCTCCCACTCCCCCTGCTTGTGTTCCCTCTCTTGCTGTGTCTCTATCAAATAAATAAATAAAATCTTTAAAAAAAAAAAAAAAAAAGAAGATTGATTAACTATATGGTAAAAGTTATCCTCAACTCAAACTTAGGTGCATTTTTTCATGAATGTTTAAAACTGTCGAGGGCCCTAGATTTAGAATCATTTCTTTACATATTAATAAAGCTTCCTTTGTGCTATTATTATATCAAGAGCATTCTTATTCTCACTGGTCTACTTACAAACTGGCAAAACTAAGAAATGCCAAAATCTTCCAGTTCAACATCATATATGTCCATTTGTAAGGAATAAAAATATCTTAAAGGTAAATTTAATAATGTTTATAATTAAATGTAACATACAAAATATATTAAGTGACACAAGTAAACGAACAGATTTCTAAGCACTAAAATAATGGTCTACTTTTAAATGCTAGCCATCCCCTCAGAAAGATTCTCCATTCCTCCCCAATCTCATAGCTGGGTGAATGAAATCATGGTCAACTCAGCTGTTCATACAAGCAACCTGGAAGTCATTATCCCTGACATTCCAATCAATTACCAAGCCCTGTTCATTCTACTTCTACACTGCTTCCAGTAGTTTTCTAGAATACAAATTAGGTTTGGCTGTTTCCTTGTACAAAATTCTTCAGTGGTTCCTTACTACATACCAACTTTAAAGTATCTTGCATATAGCATACCTGGCCCTATGTGATCTAACTCCACTGCCACCCCTAAAACTACCTATCTGCCTAGTTTCATCTCCAGTCACTCCTCATTTCAGACATTATATTCCATCAATTCCAACTCCTGGTACAACTAGAAACATGCCCAGCTGCCTTCTTGCCCCTCTGTGGTTTAAGACTTACTACCTTCTCTGTTGGATGCTTGCCTAATGGTCTCCTACCTGTCCTTCAACTCTCACCTTAAAGGTTACCTCCTCTGTAACTTCATCACTGACTCTCCCTGATATGCTCTGGTACTCAGTAAGTTCCCACTATATACCTTTACATATATCTTCATCAAAGCAATTATCATATTGCTTTACAGTCAGGTGTTTGCATATCTGTCTCTCTTCTGAACATCAAGTTCCTTCAGTGTAGGGTTAATGTTTTTTTATCTTTGAATCTACAATGCCACAGCACTACATTTGACACTAAACGATTACCTGTCCAATCATGGCAAGTGAGATTTCTTGATAGATGACGTTTCCCTAACCTCCAGCTGAGATTTGGGGCCCCATACATTTATTCATTCCACAAACATTTACTGAAAATCTATTATGTGCCACGTCCCGTCTTAGGCACTGGGAACACAATAAACAAAACAAAGTCTCTGGACTCATGGAGCTTATACTGTAATAGTGGAGACAAAAAATAAACATTTAGACATATAATGTCTGATAGGATAAATGCAATGGAGTAAAATGACAGGGACACAGATACAGAGTGATGGGGTATGTGGTTATTTTAGAAGGCAAAACCATATAGTAAAGCAGGGAAGATCACTCTGAGTTAATACCTGAGCTGATACTTGAACTGAGTCAGTGAGTCACATGAATTATCTAGGGAAAAGAGAATTCTAGGAAAAAAGAAGAGCAAGTGCAAAAGCACTGAGGCAAGACAAGCTTGAAACATTCAAGGTGTAACAGAAAACAGGTATAGTAACAACAGAGTAAGAAGCGGCATTATAAGATAGCTAAGGGCCAAAACAAGTAGGGGCCCACAGGCCAAGGCAAGAGCTTTGGAATTTATTTTGAACATGTTAAAAAATCCCTAGAAGGTTTCAGCAAGAGAATGACATGATCTGACTCACTTTTGCTATAGATAATTCTGACAGAAATGTGAGGAATTGACTATATAAAGGGTAAGAGCAGAAGGAAAATCTGTAAAAAAAAAAAAAAAAGTCTAAAAACTAATAGGCATGCAGCATGTCTCCTTCAACAGAGGAGGTCACAAGAAGTAGCCAGAGTAATGCCACATACTGAAGGCAAAGCTAACAAAAACTTAGTGGAATGACTGTATGGGATGTGAAGGGAAAAGAGGAGTCACTTTGAGAGTTTGGTCTGATCGACCTTGGTGAAGACAGTTACATTTACGAAGCTACGGAAGACTGGGGGAAGGAAATAGGAAAAGAAAAATCAAGAGTTGTGATTTGGACATTCTAAATCTGAATACTTGTTGGACATCCTATAGAGTTGCTAAGGAAGCAACTGGGAATGTAAGTATGAAGCTCAGGGGAGGTGCAAGAATTGGGAGATAAAATCTGGGGAGTCATCAGCATAAGGATTCTAGCCAAGGAACAAGAGAAGACTACCACCTAGGGAGAAAGGAGGCCAGGGGAATTGAGTCATGGGGAAAAACTATGACCTCTAGACGTCAGGAGAGGAGATGCGGCCAGCAAAGGAGAATGAAGAAGAAAACAGGAGAAACAGAAGCATGTAGTATCCCAGAAGCCAAGTGAAATGCAAAGGTAGTGTTAAGTAGAATATAATATTCTGAAGTGCTCAATTACTCACCTCGGGACAGTTAAAGTACCATGAGCCTCAGTATTTATACATAAATCAAGCTCACATATTCAACATCTTTCTTAAAAGTTATTTGTACCTGAGCAAAGTTCAGGATTCATTAAAGCCTGTACAAAATCAGTTCTTCAGTCACTTGAATTCAGTCACAAATACATAAATTCTGCTTTTTCAGCAATGGACATATATAACTTTGGAGTACTGGGTGATGATCTTGAGAATGTAGCAGTTAATATTCATTTACAACTTTTATAGAGTACTTAGTGTTCTGATAACAAAGCTAGATTACAAAGTTCTTTTACTTGGTCACTATGGCCTACTACCTGAGGAATGAAGTCTCCAAGTAAAAAAAAAAAGGGGGGGGCGGATTTCTTCAGACAGGTTACTTTTTTTTTAAAGATACTAGATGGCTCAAAGAAAGGTCTGTGATAGAGGGAAAAACCTCATTTAAAAAAAAAAATTTAATAAAGTATAAAACTAACTAAAAAAGTAAAGCTTTTTTGGTATTTTCCTTAATGCAAAAGCATTATACAATAAACCCAAAAATAAAAAAGCTGTATTCTCACCTTACAAAGATAATCACTATTAACATACTGCTATATATTCTTCTAGGCCTTTCTGTATTTTTTAAAAAGCTTTGTGAGACTTCTCTGCTATGAGCATAGATTCCTGTTAGACTTTCTAAGTCAGTTTTATTTTCAAATTTTTTCTTGCACTCCAGTTAAAGACATTTCATATCATGACACAATACAGATTCACACACATAGATGAGACTGAAACAAATTCAATAAAATACCCTATTTCCACTGTTCTTATTTTTTAATCTTATTTTATTTCTTAAAAATGTAGATTCTTATAATTTAAAATCAGTTTATTCACTAAGTTGTTTTACCTGATTGACTTTGAAAAATACTAAAGAGCATATTCATATCAGAAATTTTCACAGCAGGCAAAGAAAACATTCTCTATTTCAAATGATTTGGATTTTTGTTGTAGAGCAAGATAAAAGGGAAATTAAAACATGAGTTAAGACATCAGAAGACTGTACCACCTGACCAGGAGTCTTTAGCAAAATAATAAAATTAGGAATATATCTATACCTAATCTTTCCACACTTTTAAGGTCCTCTCCTCACGGTTGAACACACTTCTGCAAATAAAGAAAACAAGAAATGTCCTTCCTCTCCAAAAGAGCTTCATTTAAAAATATACTTGACCTAAACACAACACAGAAGCACTTGTGTGTGATATAACAACATAAAAAATTATACTTGGACAGCAGAGAAATGACTTCATATTTAAAAACTATAAAATCTGCTAATGAACCACAACTGATTCTGCTACAGTTTTCTTAATGCATCCTTCCGTAAATGCACTTGCACTAGTTAATACAATGACATATTTTATACTCTGAAAACACAAAATAATTCCTATATCCACTCGAAGGTTTATTCTTACTTCTATTCAAACCAGGTTTACAAAATATATTTTATATTTCAAATTAACATAATAAAGACAATAATTTGTGACAGTATCTATAGTTGAAGAGATGACTCTAAGGCCTCCTTTTAACATACTCTGGACTGAAAAAAAATAAGTTTTAGACACTCATTTAGAGGACCTTACATAGACTTTACTCAAAGGTATGGAGGAAACAGATTCATTAATGGGAAGCATTATCCAAACTGCTAAACTGGCCATGTATAAAGTAATACATCAGGGCCTTATTCACTGTGAAAGTCTGCTCTCAGCCCACATACAACACAACTATATTATGACCTCCACATTACTATTTTTTAGTAGAGTACCTGCTTTTTATTGTTTCTGTCTCTTCACCACCTGTCATTTCTTGCCACTCTTAACCATTTCATTTCTCTCAATCTGAGTGCTGTAAATTCCATTGTTCAAAGTATATATAAAATAAGAATAAAAGGCTTCTAAGTAAGGATCAGAGATGCCTCTTATTTGAGCAAAGTGTATGAACTTTAATATATGAACTTCATGGGGTGCCTGGGTGGCTCAGTCGTTAAGCATCTGCCTTTGGCTCAGGTCATGATCCCGGGGCCCTGGGATCAAGCCCCACATCGGGCTCCCTGCTCGGCAGGAAGCCTGCTTCTCCCTCTCCCACTCCACCTGCTTGTGTTCCTGCTCTTGCTCTCTCTGTCAAATAAAATATTTAAAATATATATATATATTTTACATATATATACATATATAAGTGTGTGTGTATATATATATACACACATATATATATCTTGCTCTACAACAATATATATATACACACACACACTTTATGATACCTATTTTGGCCCCCTATCAGATATTATTTGCTTATTAGATGATACTCAAATAGTATCATCCTTATTCAAATCTCCCCAAAACCCTACAAAGTGGTATTATTACCAGTCCAATTTTACAGATGAGAAAACTAAGCCACGGGGATACTAAACAATACATCAAAGGCCAAAGAACTAGAATGTGGCTGATTCTAATCTAGATAATCTGATTCCAGTGTGTGTGCTCCTAACTCTCCTTTTGGCAATATGCTCTGCTGCCCTATGACAATATGAATATCCCAGTGTGTTCAGTACCCTCAGCTTGAATATCTCTGACAATCCTTTGGGGAAAAGAAATAGGAATAACTGCATCAATTAGCTGATGCTCAGGAGATCAGAAGCCTGAACTACCACCTTTCGCTTCTTCAAAAGTTATTCCAAAAAACATAATTGAGCCATGGAAGTAAAGAAAAGCCAGAGGAACACCAGTGGGTCAACAAAGCTGTTCAGGAAGTTTTCAGAGGTCTAGCCTTGTCTAAGATTACACCATGCCTGTTCTATAGTGAATCCAAATCCAAGACTCTCCATTACCATTTGAAGATCTACTTGCCAAGGATGATTTAGGACTGTTCCTTTTGAGATGCAGGCCTAAATGATCTCTCTGAATGCCTGCTGCAAGTTGTAGATTTCAATAAATATTCCCTGAGTAAATGTGGGGTAGGTATTTTCTGCTCCCTGCTGCCATACCAAACTACTAGCTCATCTGACTCTCAATTATATCTTAGCTCCTTGAAAGCAAAACATGCCTTATCACTGTTATATCCTCAGTGCCCAGCACCACTCCTTGCAATGGATGGCATTCAATAAATGATTGGTAAATAAACGAGAACAAAAAGAAATGTTCCTAACACAAAGCAATATTAATCCAGATGTTTCTCCTCAATTTGAGACTCAACAGGTAAAAGTATTCTCAATGAAAGTTAAGAATTCTTTATCATTGTACTATTTTTTTAAAAAGATTTTATTTATTTATTTGACAGAGAGGGACACAGCGAGAGAGGGAACACAAGCAGGGGGAGTGGGAGAGGGAGAAGCAGGCTCCCTGTGGAGCAGGGAGCCCGATGCAGGGCTCGATCCCAGGACCCTAGGATCACGACCTGAGCCGAAGGCAGACACTTAACGACTGACCCACCCAGGCACCCATCCCATTGTACTATTTTTTTTATTCAATTCATTACCTATTTTCCCACAAGTGGACCTTTCTTAAATGTGTATGTGACACATGGTACATATCTATTTACAGAAAGAGACCTTATGTGCAAACTAATGGTGAGGGCAAAATTAAACCAGAGCCATGTAAAAGCCCTCTCCCCCATACCTGCTGCATTCCTAAATACCACAATGTACTACCACCATCAAAGAAATGATGCTCTATATTTTTAAAGTATTACCCATTTTTACAGTTAACATACAGTTTCCAATTATGAGATGCTGAAAAGCACTAAGACTATAAATGTGTCCGAGATTATAAAAACCTTGTAGTATGTTGAATTTAAAGAACTGTACATGGCAACATAATTTAAATTTGTGTTGCACTAAAGAAGTCGATGAATAAAGCACTATGCTAAGTGCTCATATATATTATCTCATTTAACCATCATAAACAAGTCCTTGAGGTATGTACAACTATTACCATTTTAAAGATAATGCCACTAAGAATCAAGGTCACACATCTAGCTAGTAAGCTTTGGAACCAGAACTGAAACCCAGCTTTGACTGATATTCAAGCTTGTAACTGCTTAAAACTCCACACCCTACAGTATATCCTCAACAAAACAACTCTTGAATTTTCTGAATCACACTAATTTTAACACTGAGATAACATTCCATATTTATTTTTAACCTCATCATTCTAAGACATAAAATTAAGGAAAACTGTTTACCTTCATGAGTTCTACATCTACTTTCCCAATTTAACCACTAAAATCTTGAATCATATAGAGGCCGTTTGTCACCAACTTCCCCTTTTCTGAAAATTAAGACTTCGTTCCTCCATACCATGAAAACACCGCTGGCATCCACTACTGTGTTCTGTATAAAACTCGCCACAGCTATTAGTGGCAGTGATCACTACCCTGGTGACACTGTGGAGTCTTGGAAGACTTGTACTCTCTGATGCTTGTTCTAAAGGTTTTTATAGTATCTACCGCATGAAATGTTGAGTAAAAACATCTAGGAAAAACAAGGAAATTAAGTGATTAAATATAGTAAATTTCTCTGCATGGAACAGCTCTTTCAGAAGATCGATTGTATGCTATTTTTGTTCCAAAAGAGCAAGGAAGCCAGTCTGCAGATTTTATTCATTTATATGCCAACAGGCTAAACATCAACACTGAAGGAATCAAACAGTCTTCTGTTTTTCTTAGTACTCAAAAAACAGATAAAAGAACCAACTTTATTCACCATGGCTTACGTATTATTTAGATGTTTTTTCCTTGTATACTTTTCTGACTTACTTCCACCCAAAACCTCAATGAATTTTGAATCATGGGCCAGAAATGGTGGTATAAAGTAAACCAAATATCTTTTCTTTCTGCTTTTTTCTTAGGGACAAAAGGAAATTTGGAGGTTCTGCAGAAACATCCTCAAATAAGCAGGACTTCTGGACACTGTTGATGATGTAGAAAGCTGGAGAATATAATTTCCACCCGTAACACTTAAAAAATAAAAGGTGGAAAATGTGCACAATCACAAATTTTCTTGAACTCATCAGAGAAGCAAGTCACAGGACAAGCAACTAACCCTAAATCTAAGGAAAGAAGACAGGGTCCTCTTACTCGATATACTTCAAGTCTTCTTCTCTCCATACTCAAATCACTTGACAAGTTCCACTGACCTTCATACCTGAGTATCTTTTCAATCTGTCTAGTATTCCCCATCCCTAAAGATACTCCAGGTTAAACCCATTCATACAAATGCCTAGATTACTATAAAAACCCATCTAACTGGGCTCTCTTTGTTGTTTACTTTCTATTCATTCTTCACCTTACATCAAGAATGACCCACTTAAAACAATTAGCTGCTCAGGCTTCCCCCTCCCTAAAATCTTTCAATGACTTCCCATCATTCTTATGATAAAATCAACTTTTTAAACATGGCTTACAAGACTCTTTTTAACCTGGCTCCAATCAATTTCTCTTAGCTTTTGTCACTTCTGTCTTCATATGCCATACAGCCACATCAAACTTCTTTCAGATTCTTGAACTCTCCAGGTTATTGATTTTTGGAGGCGGGGGGGAGGGGGGGCCGGGGTTCATCTTTTTCATCATCTTTCATCTCTACACAATCTCTTCCCTCTACCTAGTCTACTCCCCTGCAGCCTCCTAACCACTTCACCTAATTTCTACTTAACCTCTAGGTCTCTACATTATTCTTTGTTTAAGAGCCTTACCTAATCATTTTATATTAGGTGAGGTGTCTTTGTCATATACCTCTCCTGTTACAGCTCTTACATTTGATTACAATTACTTCTTTAATTCTCTGGTCTTCACTACTGTACTATATGTTCATTAGAGAAGGAATTATGTCTTCCTGCCCATCACTGTATCCCCCACATCTGGACATATAGCATAGAATCAAAATAATTTTTTCTTTTTTTGTATAATGAATGAATGAAAGAACAAACAAAAATAACAGTTTGGGAGTAGAAATTGAAAAGGACAGATTTAAATGAGATCCTGATCAACAAAAATCCCATATCAAAATCACATCCTCAAATAAGTAGGACTTCTGGACACCATGGTGTAGAAAGCTGGAGAATGGTCATTTCCACCCTTAACAAACAAAATTAAATGTGGAAAATGTGCACAATCACAGATTTTATTGAACTCATCAGAGGAGCAAGGTCACAGGACAAGCAACTAACCCCCAATCTAAGGAAAGAAGCCAGGGTCCTCAAAGAGAGATGAAACACTAACACTTCCTTACCGGCAGTGAACACCAGACATCATAAAAGCCACTATGAAGAACTCAGTTAAAGTGTTTTAAAAGTTGCTAAAGGCCAAATGTGCACTACCAGGAGAAGACAGAACCCTTGGCAAACACAGGAAGGAGGGGGATTCTCACCACTCACAGAATCTTTTCCACAGACCTCACTGAAGGCTCAAAAGACTAAGGATAGGCAAGAGACAGGGAAGTCTAAGTCTAGCCTTGTGCTGCAAACTTGGGAGAAAGAAAGAGCAGCCCATGTGGGAAAAGTACCAAGCCCCACCTGGATCCTTCTCGCCTACCTCCCCTACGGGGGAAAAAAGCCTTAAGTAACTGGGGAAAGGTAGCAAATCCTGTTGCCCTCAGGCAGCAGGTGAAGGTCCACTGCAGCTAGGGAAAGTAAACAAAACAAAAACAATAACACCTCTATGCCTAAAAGGGCAAGAGTGCTGAAAAAGCCCCACCTCTGAGACTCAGGGGGAAAGCATCTACCTAAAACTGAGATTGAACCAAACCAACAAAAAATGCCATGCCCTCTTTCTCTTCCCCCAACAACAGGCTAGTAAGACATAACAGCAATTGACTACTGTGGGAAGAACAAAAGCACAAAGACCTCTCTGAGATGCAAGTTCAGGGGAAGATCTAAAGCCGAGGGGAGAGCAGACATTAAGAGAAACTCTTCGGCAAGCCAAATCCCACCCTAAACACAAACTAACACAAGAGAAAGTTGAAGCCTATGATCAAACCCAAACTCAGCTCAAAATCCTGACCAGACTGGGCTAGCTCAAAGCCCTCTCCCCTAAACACACACACACACACACACACACACATCTCAGCAAAAGATAAAGCACGCTCATTTCCAGGCATAAATACTATTTATACTCTATACAAAACATTCAGATTTTAACAAAAAAAAACATAAGGGCAAAAACACAAAAATCAAAAATGAAACATAACCTGCACTGTTATAGACAAAGGAACCAAAAGAACCAGATCCAGTATGACCCTGATGTTGAAACTATTGTACATGGAATTTAAAATAATTATGATTATGTTAAAAGTTCTAAAGGCAAATGTGGACAACATGTACAAGCAGATGGGCAATTTAAGCATAGAGGCAGAAACTAGAAGAACCAACCAAATGGAAATGCTAGAAATAAAAACACAGTAAGAGAGAAAAAGCCGTCAATGACCTTATCAGTGGACTCAACACAGCCATGGAAAGAATAGGTAAAGAGGGGTCAACAGAAATTACTCAAACTGAAACAAACAACAAAAAAAAGAGAATGAAAACAAAACAGAAGACAGCATCCAAGTACTATGGGAAAACATCAAATAGTCCAACATATGTGTACTTGAAATCCCAAGAAATAAAAAAGAGAGAAGATGTGACAGAGCAATCTTTAAAAAAGGTAATAGCCAAGGGGCGCCTGGGTGGCTCAGTCGGTTAAGCGGCTGCCTTCGGCTCAGGTTATGATCCTGGAGTCCTGGGATCGAGTCCCGCATCGGGCTCCCTGCTCGGCAGGGAGTCTGCTTCTCCCTCTGACCCTCCCCCCTCTTGTGCTCTCTCTCACCTTCTCTCTCTCAAATAAATGAATAAAATATTTTTTAAAAATAAAAATAAAAAGGTAATAGCCAAAATTTTCTAAAATAAAGTATGTCTAACCACAGATCCAAAAGGTTCAAAGAACACCAAGCATTGAACACCAAGCATCAAACAAACAACAACAGAAACCAACACCTAGACACATCATATTTAAGTTCAGGAAAAAAGAATTAAAGATAAAGAAAAAGCTTAAAGGCAGCCATAGTGAAAAAGACCTATTATATACAGAGGAACAGAACAAGAACTTTTAGAAACTATGAAAGCCAGACATCATTAAAGTGCTGACAGAAAAAACTGTCAACTTGAATTCTACACCCAGCAAGAATATCTTTCGAAACTGAAGAACAAAAACTTTCTCAGCCAAACAAAATATAATTCACCATAGCAAAAGACCAAAGAAGATAAAATATATAATCATCTCAATGGATGCACAAAAAGTAAGACAAAATTCAATATTCCTCCATAACAAAAAAAACTCTCAGCAAGCTAGGAACAAAAGGGAACTTCTTCACCTTGATAAAGAATATCTACAAAAAGCCAAAACACAAAAATGAAACCATGGAAAAAACATACAGCTTGCATCACACTTGATGGTGAAAAATCAATTGCTTTCCTCCTAAAATCAAAAACAAGGTAAGGATGATCACTCTCACTACCTCTACTCAACAATGAAATGTAGGTTCTAGCCAATGCAGTAAGGCAAGGCGGAAAAAACAAAAAAAAGACATCCAGATTGGAAAGAAACAAAATTGTCTTTGCAGAATTACCTTCTACATATAAAATCCCACAGAATTTACAGCAAAGCCAGTAGAACTAATAAGTGAGTTTAGCAAGGTAACAGGATATAAATAGTAGTTCTATGTGCTATCAATGAACAAATAACAGAAAATGTAAAGAGTACCACTTACAACATCACTCAAAAACATGAAATACTTAGGTATAAATCTAACAAAATATATGTAGTATCTATGCTGAAAACTGTAAGACACTGATAAAAGAAATCAAAGAATATCTAAATCAAGTTCATGAATGGGAAGCTTCAATATCAAGATGTCAATTCTCCCCAAATTGTCTTTACATTTCAATCAGAATCCCAAAAGGAATTTTATAGAAATTAACAAGCTCATTCTCAAACAAATATAGACAGGCAAAGAAACCAGAAAAGCCAAAACAATTTTGAAAAAAGAACAAAGTTAAGACAATTTACTCTACCTTACCTGATTACTATATAGTAATCAAACCAGTGTGATATTGGAGAAAGGATAAATCAACAGATCAACAGATCTGGGGGAAGATCAACAGAATGGGGGGAAAATTCCAGAAATTGACCCACACATATATGATCAGCTGATTTTCAACAAAGGTACAAAAGAAATTCAATGAAGACAGTCTTTCCAATAAATGATGCTGAAACAATTAAAAATTCATATTGATAACAGGAAGATAATTTCTATCCATACCTCACACCATATACAAAAACTCACTCAAAATGAATCACAGACCTAAATATAAAACCTAAAACTATACCATTACTAAAAGAAAATATAGAAGGAAATCTTTTTGACTTTGGGTTAAGCAAAGATTTATTAGATACAACACCAAAAGCATGATCCATAAAATAAGAAAAAAATGTTTAAATGAATAAAGTGGACTTCAGCAAAATTAAGAACTTCTGTTTCTCAAAGACACTGTTAAGAGAATGGAAAGACAAATAACAGACTGGGAGAAAATATTTGCAAAATGTGTATCTGATAAAGAACTTTATCCAGAATACATAATGGCCTCTCAAAATTCAATATCCAAAAACAAACAACATTTTGAACAATACTTTACCAAAGAAGATATAAAGATGGCAAATAAGCACACCACAATGCTCAACATCATTTACCACTAGGGAAATACAATTCCATTTATAAGAAATTCTGAAAAAAGCAAAACTTAAGGGGCAGAAAATATATCAGTAGCCGCCAGAAGCTCAAGTTCAGGTGAGGGGTTGATTACAAAGGGGCAGAGGAATTTTTTGGATTGATGGAACTGTTCTGTATCTTAATTGTGTGGGAGTTACAGGACTGCATGCTTTTGTCAAAACTGACACAATATACTCTAAGAAAAGTAAATTATACTGTATGTAAATTATATATTAATTTAATGAAAAAAAATCACATCCTCTAGAAATTCCTATCAAAATATAGGTGACTGCACTGACTTCTTAATTCCTGATTCTTGGCTTTAAGAAGCCAGTGAGTAATTTGCCCAACCTTAATGAAGTTACATTAGTAAGACTAAAGACCAATGTTTCTTAAAACTTGAGGCTATAGTCTTTCCTAATTTAATTCTGCAGTCATTACTTAAAACTTCCACTGACTCACTCAATTTAGCATGAGTAAAGATTGTAAAACCTAGTCTATTATCTATTCTATATATAACCAAACCACACAATCTTTGCATTGCACTCAGGGAGATATATCAAACTATTTTTAATATGGATAGTTTTGTTCTGAACAACCTTAAAGAAGAGGACACTGAGAATATTCTAAGATACTCTGGTAATTCCAAATAACTTTAGGCACATCAATATATAATCCTTTTATCTAAAACATACCTTCTTTTCATAATCCCTTGCTCAAAACCTTAGTGACTCACCAGTCTACAAGATATAAAATAATATTACCCAGAATTCAAGGTTCTCCAAAATTTGGTGTCACTCTACTGTTCCAATCATATTTCTATCACTCTCAGACACAAATCCTCCATTCTGCATCAGATGGCCTCATGATCTGTTCACTCCAATTTCTGAAATGCTCTCCTTGAATTGTCTCAGTCTAAACGCACCTCCTAGTCACTATTCCTTCAAAAGACTTATCTCAGATCCAGCTTTTTCCTTTAACTGTTTGAAGACACGTTGATTTCACCCTTCTGTGAATTCATGCGCATTCATATCTATGGTATTCATGTCATTATATACTAACAAATTCTTCTTTAAATGTTTCACCGAATGTCACCTCATATTCTGTAATACAGTTTTTTGAGAACAAATACTATTTCTCACATGCTTCTTGTATCTTCAGGAACATAACAAGTACTCAATAAATATCCCAAGAAAAAACATTAATGTGAAAGTTAATATAAAAGTAAATTTAGGGGTGCCTGGGTGGCTCAGTCAGTTAAGCATCCAACTCTTGATCTCAGGTCAGGTCTTGATCTCAGTCAGGGTCATGAGTTCAAGCCCTGTGTTGCGCTCCATGCTGGGTGTGGAACCTACTTAAAAAAATAATTTTAAATCACTCTAAATTTTAAATTAATTAATTTTAAATTAATTTAAAATATTTAACTTCCTGGAAAAGCTTATTTTAAAGCTTGAGAAACTGAAGCCAAGAGCACTAGCCTTTGATTCCCGAGGTCTGTGCTGTATCACATTCATCTTCATAGTTCCAGGGTTGAACAGAGTGCCAGACACATGGAAAATACTTAATATTCAAATATTTTACTAAATTTCATTTTCTAAGGCCAAAGCAAGAACTGAAATCCTGGAGTTCTACCCCAATCCTCCCAAGATTATATTAGTGCCTTGAAATGTTCTCTAATTTTTCATATGTGTTCACAGATTCTCCCCGGATAGGGAGAATTTAATTTCACAAAAACAAAAGCTATACTTTCTCCTCCTTTTAAAGCTCACAGAGCAACCACAGTGCTGAGCACATGCAGAGTAGGTAGGCAATATTTCTATCAGATTTCTTAAAAGCAACATAAAGGCAGCTCATCTATACTTTTCTGCCCCATGTAAAAACATACTAGTTACTCTTCCTACTGGGAAGATTTATTTTTCATCATCTTTGGCAAAAATTCTAGAATGCTATCTGCCAGGTCCATTGCCCCAATAAATATGCATCCACAAGCAATTATGGAGACAGATAGCTTATGGGGAGGGGGCACTCTTTGGTCAGGTCCCAATGCTGGCCTGTGGTTAGGGGGAAGGGAAAGTGGGGGGAGGGGTGTGGCCCCATGATTAATCATTGCCCACTTTGCTTAGGGGTATTTATCACAGCCCGCTGTCAGGTAAATCACTGGAAAAACACCTCTTCAGTAATTAATGTGAAGTGACGGATGGACAGCCCCTGGGCCCATTAATCAGGAACATCAGCAGCCTACTGAGATTATGAATGTCAGGATGCATAAACTGCCGGTGGATCAATAGGCCCAGGAATTCATCCAAGGCTCTCATTTCCGAGGCATCTCCGGTACATTAGGCTCCCCCGACCCCTCCCCCAATCTGAAATGAAAAGCAAAGCTTCAGAACAAAGAGCAGGAGCTGAGGTCTGAAGTGACCACTGCAAGAAAACAGTCAAGGAAGCTGGCCAGGGTAGGAAAGGTACCAGGACAGGCAACATGAGCACAGAGCAATACCTACAGTCCCTGCCTTACAATGGTTTGACTTAATTTTACAACTTTACAACCGTGGGAACACATATGTATTAAGTAGAAACCATATTTTGAATTGTGAATTTTCATTTCTTCCTGGGCTAGCAAGCAATATGCGGTACAATACTTTCTGGTGATGCTTGCTGGTCAGCGGCAGTGAGCCGCAGCTCCCCATCAGCCACACCATCATCACAAGGATAGACAACTGATACACTTACAGCCACCCTGCACCTCTTCCCTTTCAGTACAGTACTCAATACAAGAGATATTCAACACTCTATTATAAAACAGGCTTTGTGTTGGATGATTTTGCTCAACTACAGGCTAATGTAAATGAGAGCATTTAGATTAGGCCATGCTAAGCTCTGATGTTCAGTAAGGTAGGTATATTAAACATACTTTCAACTTATGATATTTTCAACTTACAATGGGTTTATCAGAACATAACCCCATCGTTAGTCAAGGAGATCTGTACTGACCAAGAGGCTCTTAGACGGCTCAGGGCCCTGGAAAAGCATGGAAGGAGGAAGATGACAGTTAACAGTCAATCACTCAGAGCCTGATTATCCATTTTAGGAGTAATCCAGCTTCTTGCTTCTAGTCTTTTAGCCATTTTTCTATCCATATTTTCTTTTCTTTCCTTCATATTGACACCACTAATATAAAGTAGAGAGAAAAAAGAGAAAGAAAATTCAATTTCTGCTACCTAACAACCTAGGTACAAATTTCAATTTAATAGGAAAAAATTTGTACAAAATAAAATCACTGAATTATCCTCAAATTTAATTTAGCCTTATCCCTCAATACTATGACAAACAGGGAATTGCCAAAAGTACCCAGTGTTTTCAATGGAGAAAAAGGTGGTCATCCTGATCCCTTAGCATTTACAAAGCATTCTGCCAATATAAGATATAGGTTAAAGGCTACACTGTGGCGGGATTCCAGCAAAATGAAATCAGGTCTTAATTCTATTTCTTCTCCAAGCCAAACAAAAAACTCTCCATCAAAAGGATCTGTTCAACTTGTAAAACAGTATGGAGCAAAAAGAACATTACTGTTTGCTGATCACCCCAAGTTTATCAAATTTTGTATGGGAAGTAGGGCTGTGCTCTGGTCTCTACTGAACACATTCTAGGCTTGCATTGACGGGAATGAGACTGCACTTGCTGCCACATCCCGCCAATCCCCAGCGCTGTGCTTTGTGGTCAGAGTCAGGCCAGGGCTGCAATTGTTGGTCAGAAAGTGTCTCAGAGTTACGGCTGCCTGTTCCGCTAAATCTCATTTCATCCTACTGATGGATGGATGGACAGATGGCTGCTTGGTGAAAGCAGCGTTATCAGGCAGCTTCTATGGAGCCTCTGAATGATGGATAGCCCTCTTTCTACTTTCTCCAAACCACCATCGATCCAAGCCATATTTCAGCGGTCAGAAGCCCAGTAATATTAAGACACACAATCAGGTTAAGTTACTTGCAGTGTAAACCTCTAGAACAGAAATTCTAACACCTCTGCTTTGCTGTCATGAACTAGGCTGAAAATGTTACAGTTTCATTCTTTCTAGCTGCTATCCCAATGCATTCCAACAGCTCAAAGCCCAAAGGGAACAGCTGGGCTCCATTCCTAGGAGCACTCGGAAATCTAGCTTGCCTGCCAAATTTTTTACTAGCCAGTTCCGTGAAATGAACTCTGCAGTATTAGTGCACAGATCTGTGAATATGTGTACCCAGTGGAGTGTAAAGCCATCAGAACCATACAAACCATGTAGGGTTTGTCAGTAATAAAAATCACTAGCCTCAAATGTATGGAGCCTTGGGTATACCAAGCAGACCCTGCCTACCAACACCAAGGATGGTGCTTAATTAAAGCCAGGATAATCCCAAAATTCTGTTTCTATCCAGTCTGCCTAGCTGGCTTCTACTCTCTTGTGTACATATCAAATCGTAAGTACTAATCCTTGCTCATTTTCACAGGCACACTCCTGCATCCATTTGCTCTGTCGCCTTCTAGACACTCAGCTTGTCATTTGGACTCCATGCCCTCTTTGTTCCTTCCACATTATCCAGTGCTCTCAGACAGCAACTCAGACTCATATAACTGGACTCTGTATCAAAGTTATTTTCACTTGTGTAGCTGGAAGAAACGGATTCGGACTCCAGCTTTTTGATATAGATTCCCTTTGTGATACAGATGCCCTCTTTTTTCAAGCTAATTTATCCCCAAATGACTTCCCCTATGAATGCTTCATTATCAGCTATACCCCAAATCAGTTTGGCCTGATTCTGCCTAGTATGGCCCCTCTTGGTTGACTTGTTGCGCCCTGAGCCTATGCTCTAGAGAATTTTTTGTGGGGTTAGAAAAATGTCTCAGTGGAGTGTTGTTCTTCTTGCTCTTATGTAGTTTACTTTAATATTTTAACATTAATGCCTTAACAACACTTATAGTCCTGTTTCTTGCCCCCCCAAAAAAGAAATATTATGTACTATTTTTATAAGATACTACTTATTATAATGTATCAAGAATATCACTGCCCTTCACATAAATATTAAAGAATTTTTACAGAATCTTAGAATTACACTACTGAAAGAGATTGCATAGGTCAGAATTCAACATCTTTATTTTCCAAATAAGGAAACTGAGGATCTGAGGTTGTGATGTCCATGGTTAAATAGATATTAAGTGACAAAGAAAGGCTGGAACCTAGGTTTTAATTATAAGTGCTGTGCTCATTCTATTATATTTCTCAGACATTTCACTTTCATCCTTGGGATTTCAAAGACAATGGAGATAATTAGGGTTGAGTATCATTTGTGTGCATGCCTGTGTATTTGGGGGGAAGAAGGTGACCAAAAATAACTGAATTTGGTCACCCATACTATGCCTCCCATCAAAGTTGCCCATGGGTCATCTGAGAGCCACTCACTATCTTGGAGAACAAAATTTAATGAATCCCTAACAACTAGAAAACTCTACTCTTCTCCCTTCTTACGTATTTCTCACAGTCCTATCTAGAAGGGTGAAAATAACAAAAGCAGAAATATATTTAATCCAAGTAGAATCAGAAAAGCAAGAAGCTCCATAACTTATTTAAACTAAATGGATATAAAAGCAACGTGACCTCCTCATTTCCAAGGACGCTGGCTACCTTCTTGTTAAAACATAGCACAAGCTGACTGATGGACTTCAAACTCTGGTGGCCAAAATGTGTCACTGCTGCATTTCCCAACTGCCAAGCTCCCTCCATATCTATCTTAAAAGCTTCCAGATGAAAAAGATCTTTGAAAACCAAGTGGTCTCACCTCCTCATTTTAAAGATGAAGAAAGTGGTCGAGGAATTCATCTAAGAGTAGGAACTGAGATCAGAACCCACGTCTCATATCAACTAAAACTACTAGTTTATTCCTCATCATAGTTGCCTTACCCAGTTTTTCACCCCGTATGTGCTCCAGAAATACTAGCTGAACAAAAGTTAATCAGGAAGTTAATTATGCTGCAAAAATAATCACATAATGCAGATCAAAACCAAATATATTACCCACACTAATGCTCATCTCCATTAGTATAAATGATCAGGAAGACTTTTCCATCCCATTACCACAAAAAAGTGCCTCATACACTAGACAGGAACTCTACTATGACTATTCTTTTTTTTTAAAGATTTTATTTATTTATTTGAGAGAGAAAGAATGAGAGAGAGCAAGCACATGAGAGGGGGGAGGGTCAGAGGGAGAAGCAGACTCCCTGCTGAGCAGGGAGCCCGATGCGGGACTCGATCCCGGGACTCTAGGATCATGACCTGAGCCGAAGGCAGACGCTTAACCGACTGAGCCACCCAGGCGCCCCTCTATTATGACTATTCTTAACACCAGACAAAACATTTCTCCTAAGAATTTTTAAAAAGGCACTTCCTCAGAAAAAACAGCTTGTGTTAAGTGAGTAATAAGAAATGACAATACTCTGAACTCTTATTTTATTTCTGTAAACTCCCTAAGTTCACAGAAAGGCTGTTTTATTTGCATTAACCAAATACATTTTAAAATAATTTTTTATATTTATTTGCAAGGCTATCTTATTAAGTCAACATAACAATCCTTTCATGAAAAAAAGTCTTTTTACAGAGTTTCTGTTTGGTTAAGATCTATTAAGCCATGTCTAAGAGAACAATGACATATTTTTCAAAATCTGCTGCTGTGAACTATAATTATGTTTTCTGTTTCATTAAGGCTTAGGCCCTACAAGCAAAACTGAAGAAGTGGTAGAGTAGTACCAAGAATAGTAGCAGAGGAAGAAAAAGAGGAAAAAATAACCAACTACCATTTAATGAGTATTTACCATGTGACAGGGACTACGCTAAATGTTTTATATATATGTATAATTAATATATATATTATATATATATATAATTGCAAAGGGGGTGGAATCCCTAATTTAGAGATAACAGTTACAACTCTGTCTGTCTCTCCTCCCTCCCTGTAGCTATGCTAGCAAGTGTGAAGGCCAAATGTGGCTGGTAAGAATCTGAAAAACCAAAAGAAGCAAGTTTCACTTCAAAGCAGGCAAAGAAAACATTAGAAAATTAACAAATATAGCTTCTCTTATATGCAGATTGAAGGTTTACTAATTAGTGATTCAAGAAAAACAAATATATATATATAAATACATATGTAAGAGATCTCATTTGATTCCAACTATAATACTATGAGGTGCTTATTATTATCCCAGTTATACAAATGAGAAACCCAAAGCTTAAGTAATTCAAGATCACACAGTTCTGAGCACCAGTTAGGATTTCAAAGTCCCTGCATTTAACTGCTACAATACACTGTGTGATATTCAGCAGGATGGTCTCTTACAATAATGTATTAATTTCATAAATATTCACAATTTGCTTCTGTATAAATACAAAAACAACCAGAGTTCAAAGACCACTGCAGTAAAACAAGAAAACCGAGGATAAGAATGAAAGAACTTGAATGCTTTCATGGCACGCCTATTTCCAATAACCTTCCAGCCTTAAAAGTGCTGACAATAATAATTCACTATTGTCTCCGAAACTTCCTCATTCACCTTGCCTCACTCTCAAAGCCATATGGTGAAGAATCTCACCAGGTGTCAGGAGAGGAACTCCCTCTCTTCTATTCCCCACAAGAATAATCTCTGTACTTCTTCCTCCCAACTCCCCCAACCATTTGAAAACATTGTCCTTCTCTACATACTTCCCTTTCTCCAGAAGCACATGTGAACATGGGAACAGCAACCAGTGAAACTGGTAACACAATTCTTAGACTGAAAGAAGCTTCAAAGCAGAATGTAGAGTGCACTTTCAAACCTGAGTCTAAAAATAGAAGAAAATGGGCGCCTGGGTGGCTCAGTTGGTTAAGCGACTGCCTTCGGCTCAGGTCATGATCCTGGAGTCCCGGGATCAAGTCCCGCATTGGGCTCCCTGCTCAGCAGGGAGTCTGCTTCTCCCTCTGACCCTCCTCCCTCTCATGCTCTCTGTCTCTCATTCTCTCTGTCTCAAATAAATAAATAAAATCTTTAAAAAAAAATAAAAATAAAAATAAATAAAAATAGAAGAAACTTGTACATCAAATACCTACTGAAGACAGTATTTTCAGATATAATCTTAAACAGGATATAATAGCTACAGTATTTTATTATTAGTCTGTGTTGGAGATTTATAGCCTTTGCCTCTCTACATGCAGTTGCATAAGAATACAGCTTGCATAACTGGAAGAAATATTTCATGAAAAATCTGATTTTCAAGACAATGAAACTATATATAGGATACATGATTCCAGTAGGATCGTAGGGGCACCAAAACACATAAACAAACCATGGCACGAAAAGGCTTTTCTCACAATGAAACACAATTCATGTCCTCAAGTTATTTTACACTCCAGTGACTAGAGTAGCCATGCATCGGCACCAACTGATTTCACGCTTTATAGGCTGGGAAAAAGTCTGAAGCTTAGTCTCTTTCACACTCCACTGACATGGTAACCCCATAGTTCACCAACTTAACTGTTCAAAGTTTAATGTTAGTGCACCTTTTATTGACCACCTCAAAAGGCAGTCAGACCAAAACTTTAATATAACTGAACAACAGCAATATAACATGTAATAGAAAGGTGGAGAGAAAATTCTGCTTCCTATTCTGCATATATACCTGGGGAAAAGAGAAAGGAAAAACTCCCTCCTAAAACTTCTTTCCCTTACTAGACATCTGGAGGTTGGTCTGTATTTCTAGACTTATTAGAAATTAGTTCCTCTCCTGGGTCTATCCTGGGTTTCACTCACTGATATCCTACAGTTGACAAGACAGTTGAAATGGACAAGACTTTAGGACTGCACCTCAAACCTGACATGTGTTAAACTTGATCTTTCTTTCCCTTTAGGAATCACAAACTAAATCTAATAAACCACACAGTAAATTTTGAAAGTAGATGCCACTAGGCTTAATCTATGCTGTTATATATATTACCTCATTTGATCCCAACTACAAACTAAGAGGTAGCTATGATTATCTCAATTTTACAGATGAGAAATTTGAAACTTAAGTTACTTAAAATCACACAGCTTCCAAGTATTGTTTAGGATTCCAAAGTCCCTGCACTTAAGTAGTGTAGCAGACTAGAATATATGCCTTCTAAAAATTGGAGTAGTGGCACCTGGGTGGCTAAATCAAACGGCCGGTTTTGGCTCAAGTCATATCTTGGGATCCTGGGTTTGAGCCCCATGTAGGGCTCCCCGCTCAGCAGGGAGTCTGCTTGTCTCCCTCTGTCCTTCCCCTGCTCATGGGCACTCCTCCGTCTCTAAAATAAATAAATCCAAAAAAAAAAAATTGGGGTAAAACAACAGATAGCAGAGAAGAGCTTTAAAAACAAAACAAAAGGGCGCCTGGGTGGCTCAGTTGGTTAAGCGACTGCCTTCGGCTCAGGTCATGATCCTGGAGTCCTGGGATCGAGTCCCACGTTGGGCTCCCTGCTCAGCAGGGAGTCTGCTTCTCCCCCTGACCCTCCCCACTCTCATGCTCTATCTCATTCTCTCTCTCAAATAAATAAATAAAATCTTTAAAAAAAAAACAAAAAACAAAAGAAGTACAACAGCAATAAGAGAACTGCAAAGGGGGTGGAATTCCTGTGTTAGAGATGACAGTCACAACTCTCTCTCTCCTCCCTCCATGTAGCTATGCTACCAAGTGTAAAGGCCAAATGTGGCTGGTTAAGAATCTGAAAAACCAAAAGAAGCAAGTTTCACTTCAAAGCAGGCAAAGAAAACATTAGAAAATTAACAAATAAGAGCTTCTCTTACATGCAGATTGAAGGTTTACTAATTAGAGATTCAAGAAAAATAAATACTGTAATTACCTTAGAATATAATATCTTAAGAGCAATGCTCCTTTAAAAAATCAGGAAGCCTGTATCGAGCACTACAGAAGACTTTCCAAGAAGTACAGTGTACTGAACAAACGTAACTTAGGTACTTAAACTGCATTTTAATCTATTATTCTTATGATACAAAAAGAAAGATATATGTTAAAGACTGGAAAAGCTAACAATAGGTAATGGCATTTTCTCCAAGTCAAAACAAATATTTACTAAGTGCAGATACTGTACTGAGATCTATGCTGGGACAGTGGAAGATTGTAAAGTAAGACTACCATAATATAACATGGTTTGAACCACATGAATAATGTAACCTCCCCTTTAAGTTGTCCCCACCTAACTGGGAAGATAAAAAATTTTTTCAAAAAATTTTGGGACACCTGGGTGGCTCAGTCGGTTGAGCATCAGCCTTTGGCTCAGGTCATGATCCCAGGGTCCTAAGATCAAGTCTCGTGCATTGGGCTCCTTGCTCAGCAGGGAGCCTGCTTCTCCCTCTGCCTGCCGCTCCCCCTGCTTGTGCTCACTTGCATGCTTTCTCTCTCTCTCTGACAAATAAATAAATAAATAAAATCTAAAAAAAAAAATTTTAAGGTAACATATGATAGCCAAATAAAGAGAAAAGCAGTAAATGATAAAAACATAAAAAGTGAAATATCACTAAGGGCCTGGAATGGTTGACGATGTCATAAAGTAGGTGGGATTGGAGCGAGGCCTTTATAAGCTGGTTTAGGGAATGAGAATCAGAGGGGGACATTCCCTGGAGAAGGAATAGTGTGAACAATATGAAGAGGCAGTAAGTCAAAGAATGTTATTCTGAAGACAGTTAAAGAAACTAGTCTAGCTAGAGCCAAAGCTTGAACCATATTGAACCATAACTTGCCCCACATTAAATTCTATTCCACAATCCAGAAATACTCAGAAACCCATGCCTTGATGTCTGATGAAGACTGCTCTCGCTGGCTAAGTGTTTCTAAAACACCACCAGTTGGAGGTAAATGTATAAAAAATCTAATATATAAATAAATGACAGGATATCCATTTGTCTGAGATAAAGGCCCAGTCATTCCAGATCTAGATATGGTAACTGGCCTTACTACCATTACAATAATTCCTGGAAAAGGTAAGTCCCATCCCTATCACCCTGATCTTTATAGTCCCATTTCCTGGCATGAAGTGGTATTTCTAGTGTCTTCAACATTTTTAAATCTATCCAATCCATACTCTCATCAATAGAACATTTAGCCTTACAGTTTGGTGACAGAATGAAACAATGACACCTTGAAAGGAAAAGTGAAATACCCGATTTTTCTACTCCACCAAAAGCCCTCCCCACTCTCTGGCTGTTCACTTCACAGTCGTTTTAGCAGAGCTAACAATAGCTTCCATTCAAACTGCCCACAGAACCCGAGTTGTTCTGCTCTTCTCTCATTTGTTCCCCTCCCCACCTCCTCTATAACTTACACACAACCATCTCACTCTGCTGGCGGTCTTCCCCAACTGCTGCCCAACCATTCACAGGCCGTCACAGATTGTCAGCACTGCGTTCAGGGACTTGGGAAGTACTCTTGTGGGACAACGCAGTGTGTTAGTACAGCATTTTCCCGGACACAATGTCACTCTTTATAGCAGTTGCAAATTAGTTTCTTCTTAAAAAAATAATACTCCTAATAAGACAGGTACAAGGAGATTTTAAATAACCAAGATTAAAACTCACTTTGGTATGCTCTCAGATCGGGGCCGTACCAGACTCACACACAATGAAATCCAATGCCTCTACTCACACAAGCCAGACACACACTCTAAGAACATTAGAAGTCAGTTTTCTGATGCTAACAAAAGCAAAGAGATTACCAAAAAAGATATGAGAAGAGAATCTTCTTCCCCTTTTTTTTCCATAGCTGTGGCTCCTCATCCTTAGATTCTATTTGAGAATACGTTCAAGCTCAGCTCTCAATGTCAATATTTACTTTTCATTATATATTGCTATGTAAAACCATTTAATAGAAAGTTCTGTAAGTCACCAGTATCATTTCATTAGTTTCCAATTTTTTGCCATATGCTTCAGCAGCACCCAAGTCTGATCTTCTGACATTTGCTATGACTAACCCTCTTGATACCACTGAAGTCTTCACCCTACATATCAGCTTCCCAGTTATCACTGGTGACACAAAAGAATCAGAACCTGGAATAGACTGAAAAGATCATTAAGAGGATGAGGGTAAGAAGAACCTCTTACAAAACAGTGATCATATCAACTTATATCTTCCTGGAAAAAAACTTAATTAAAAAAAAACACCTACAGAGTAATATTAAACAACTAAAATCAGTTTCACTATATACCTCATTACTTTTCATTTCTAATTCCTTTGATAGCATTATTCATTCTGCTTCATTATGCCTTGCTGAAGATATAATTGACCATCTACTCTTCCTGAATCAGTTCTTCAAACCTCTACAATAACACAGCTTCTTTACTGCTCCCTGTATGAGAGAGCGCCGAATCCTAACCACTAGACCACCAGGGATGGCTGAACTGCTCCCTGTATGAACGAGGCAGAAGTTCTAGAGCTTGACAGGAAGGATGTCAATTCTCAGTTCTTAGGTGGAGAGAGACTAAAAAGAGCAAAACTAGTATTCAAGCTTTGAGAACTAATGCTAATATTGAACCAGCCCCTTTTCTCTTTACCACAAACACCAAAATTAAGAACAGTGAACAGAAGAAAATCTTTAAGACACCGTTAGTCCTTCAGGTAATTGCCACTCTCAAACTTGTTTTTTACATGAGAGTTACAAATAAAATGACACTAAAGAAACAAAATATAAGCAAGCAAGCAAATATTTAGAGTAAATAAACAATATTTCTATACTATACGCAGAAGTCGTAATTAAATGACTTACCAAATAAATGACATTTATTTTCTGAATAAAACTTTAGAACACACAGACAGATTGTGTCTGAAGGCAAACGACACAAAGCTTTCCTTCTGATAAACAGCAGCCTCACCTGGAAAATAATAATAATAATAAAAGTTACTTTTATAAAAATATGTAATTATCAGTTCTTTGACACTAGTGTATGCAGGTAACTTTCATTATCTCATTTTTTGAATACTAAAAGCTTCACACAGTCGTTTACCTACCATAGAATGTGTAATGGAAATAAATACAAATAACAAAAATACTTCTTGGAAGCTCATGACCCAAACAGAATAAAAATGTCATCTTTTCTCACTCTCAGTCCTATGAGAACTAATCTGAGGGGGCAGAAGTGCCTACTAACTGCCATTAAAAAAAGAGAGAGAAAAAACAAAACAATACAAATGATGAAAAACACAAAAAGATCAACTTCTAGTCATCATTATAGTTCTAACTAACAGGATGGCACATGGTGGATGCTCAATAAGAATATACTGAATGGATGGTTGCATGGATAAAAAATAAACTAGCCAAGAAAAAATAAATCACATCAGTGAGCAGAGAAATGCAAAATAAATGTACCTTTTTTGTCTGTCAAACTGACAAAGATTAAAAAAAAGAGCAATAAGGTCCTGTTTTGGTAAATGGAGACTGAATAGAGTTCACACATTGTTAGTGGAGGCACACATTTTATTAACGTATAAAGCATTTGAACAAATTTCAGATAATGAACTTCTACCAGAAGACTTATGCCAGAACTCTTTATAATAGTGAGAAATTATAAACTTTAATATGCACCCATATGGGCAAGGTTAAATAGATTATGGTACATCTCAACTATAGAAAAATAGACAGTCATTAGAAAGGATAATGTAGCTCTATAAATTTTGATATAAAGACCTACAAACATTTTTTAAAAATGGAAAATTTAACAAGAAGTGTATAAAACCAATATAAAAATTTTGAAACATTCCTGACACACAAGTAGATTTAACAAATGGACTCAACACAATTCAACATCATAAAGATGTCAGTTCTCCCTCAAGTAATTTATGAATTTAACATAATCCCAATAAAAATCTCATTTGAGCAAACTTTCTTATGGAGATAGACAGCTGATTACTAAAGTTCAACAAAATAAAGATGTAAGAATAACCAATACTGCGAACAGCATAAAAGAAAAGTTAACATCCTCACAATAGAGTAGTACTACACAATTGTCAGAGAGAAGAAAAGAGAGAGAGAGGGAGGGTGAATCTATAAATTGATATGGAATGGATTCCAAAATACATTGTGTTAATTGAGAAAACCAAAGTACAAAAGAGTTATCTATAATATGCACCTTTTGTGTAAAAAAGAAGAGGAACTAAGAAAATAAACATATATCTCATCATTCCTGGGGGAAAAACACACAGTGAGGATAATTCAGAGAATGATGAAACTGGTTATCTATAGAGGGTGGGTGGAAACAGGTGGTAAGGAAA
The DNA here is from genome assembly GCF_011800145.1 of Mirounga leonina. Lineage (NCBI taxonomy): Eukaryota > Metazoa > Chordata > Mammalia > Carnivora > Phocidae > Mirounga > Mirounga leonina. The sequence goes on along the minus strand of NW_023270265.1, from coordinate 24,463,668 downwards.
AAGAAAAGGGTGACACACTGCTCTGAGTATGTATTTTTTGTACAATTCTGACTTTGGAACCATGTTAATGTTTCACATACTCAAAAATAAGGAAGATCAATTAGGACAAGGAGAAAAACTTAGAAATAGAACTGAACTGTATTTCAAATGACTAACATAACCATGGGAGGGAGGGAAGAATGCTGGAGAGAGAAAACTAATCCAAGTAACTTTTAAACATGGTTTTTAGATATGCACTGTCCAACAGAAACATAATGGGAGCCACATATGTAATTTAGTATTTTCCAGTAGCCACATTAAAACAGGTGGAATTAATTTTATTAATATATCTTATCTAATATATCTAAAATATTTTAATATATAATCAACATAAAGATACTATTAAAATACTAATGAGATATTTGACATTCCTTATTTCATACTAAGTTTTCAAAATCCAATGTATATTTTACACTTCGGACACAATTCATGTGTTGTAGCGACCCTATTTGACAGTGGAGATTTAGACTACATACCCTTAGGCTAAAGGAAAACCTATCAAGAAATATTGAGCCTCCTTAGTAGGTATCTTTTAAATAGTGGTATGAGTAAGCAATTCTTAAAACTATTTTCTGATATTCTAGGATTGAGCCAGTAAGTAAAAATATGAATAACAGGGCTAGATTTCTCACTGTTGGAAGAGGAAGTTATAAGTACAGAATAAAGGAAGGACAGAATAAACCCTGTAGTACTGGCTGGGATCAGAGGTTATCAGTATAAACTCAGTGCTTTCAGTAGACAGATGAAGATGTACGAGTGTGCGTGGACACACACACATATACCACATACATCTATTTCCTAGATGCCTGCCAAGAGGTCCTGGAGCAATAATACCCAGTAGTAACGAGGGCATCTGGAGTCCCAATCATGGCTTTTGAAACCATTCTCTACTAAAAGGAACCAGAGCTCCTTGAAGAAATAGCTCATTCCAGGGCTCAGGCTGGGAAAGTACAAGATGAGCCTAAACATTTTGTTGTGGTAAAAAGTAAGGCAGTACTCAAAGAATGAGAAGGGCAAGCCAAAAGAATGACAGGAATTAGCTTGAAGGGGCTCCCACTGGCCAAATCAGGGACAGCCACAAAACAATTATGAAATAAAGTATTATTATAAATAAGTGTAGAAAAAAATGGCAGAATTAGAAACACCATTCAGGAACCATCATGAAAATGATTCAGGCAGAAATCACTAAATACTAAAATTGGGGAGTAAAAGCTCAAGAAGTAACAAGACATTCATAAGGTCCCAAACTGTTTTTCTCAAAGATACTTCAGAATTACAAACAAAATGTGGGTGGCTCTGTCAGTTGAGTGTCCAACTCTTGGGTCATGAGATCAAGCCCCCTCCCTCCCTCTTTGGGCTCTACAATGGGCGTGAAACCTGCTTGAGATTCTCCCTCTCCCTCTGCTCCTCACCCCCCACCCCTGCTCACACATGTGCACAAATGAGCTTTCTCGCTCTTTAAAAAAAAAAAAAAAAGTGAATGTACTTAACCCCACTAAACCATACACATAAAAATAGCTAAACTGGTAAATTTTATGTTATGTATATTTTACCACCAAAAAAATTACAAAAGGAAAAATCGTAACCACACTGGAACCTGGCAGACACTACCTTTTAAAAAAACTTAAAAAAAAAAAAAAAACAGGTGTTTTTTTTTTAAAGGTATAAAACAAGGATGGATTTTTAATGAAGTGATCCAAGATCACATTACCAGTAATTCATCCTACGCCTCCTGACATGATGCACTGAGAAGTATAACATTACTTCTATTGTACTCCTGCCAAAAATAGATAACCTAAATCCAATCATGAGAAAACATCAGATAAACCCAAATTAGAGCCATTCTACAAAATAACTGTCCTGCACTCTTCAAAAATGCCAATGTCATGAAAAAAACACAGACTGAGGAAATGCTCCAGATTAAAGGAAAGTAAAGACCACTGGAATGCAGAATTTTCTTCTGCTATAAAAGCACATCATTGGGACAAGGGTTGAAATCTGAACAAGTCTATAGATTAGATAATAACATTAAATCTGTTTATTTCCTGATTTTGACAACTGTACCGTAGTTACATTAAAAAAAAAAAAAAACCTTATTTTTAGAAAATGCATTCTGAAGTATTTAGGTATACAGGGAAACAGGCCTGCACCTAACTCAAATAGTTCAAGAAATGCATATACAGGGGCACCTGGGTGGCTCAGTCGTTAAGCGTCTGCCTTTGGCCCAGGTCATGGTCCCAGGGTCCTGGGATCGAGCCCCACATCGGGCTCCCTGCTCAGCGGGAAGCCTGCTTCTCCCTCCCCTTCTCCCCCTGCTTGTATTCCCTCTCTCTCTGTCAAATAAATAAAAAATCTTAAAAAAAAAAAAAAAGAAATGCATATACAAAGAGTGTATATATATGTGTATGTGTGTATATATATATAGAGAGAGAGAGAGAGAGAGGGAGAGAAAAGGAAGGAGGAGGAGGAGACAAAGGAGAAATGGAAGGAGGCAGAGAAAAGGGAAATGTATAGAAGTGTTAACGTTTGAGGTATCTGGGTAAATTTTTTGTATTCTTGTAACTTTCCTGCAGTCTGAAATAACGTCAACATAAATTAAACAGAAAAAAAGATGTTAGCACAGTACCTGACACATAATCTGTAGTCAAATAAATGGCAGCTGTTAGAAGTTGTTATTATTATCTTTAGATTCTGCACAAAACAATCCTCTTAAAAGATATATACATTTACGGTGAGAAAAAATGGGAGGGAGAAGCAAAATAATACACGTTTCATTTAAACATACTTGCACAAATACATAAGTAAATGCACAGAAAAGATGAGAAAATACACTGAGGAATCAAAGTGATTCTTATTTTCTTCCTCATACTTATCAGTATTTACTAGCTTTCTTATAATGAAAATGAATCATTTTTATGTCTTTTACCAAAAATTATCTGTAGAAATTAAAGGGATAGCCTGCAGTCAAGGGAGGCATGACATTCTTCCTTTACTATAACATTACCCTCTCTGCAGACCCATATTCAGTTATTGTTTTTGAGCACCATATACTGTTACTTGCCTTTCATGTATTAAAATTATAATGATCATGTAGTATCATTTCACATAAAAATATTGCAGTCAGTCTTATTAAATCCTTTCAGTCCTGTGGGTTAAGAGAGCGGAATGGACATACGCATATAAATTTGCTTCTTTACAAAATCCTATTAACATAAAAGTTTGTTTGGTTTTTTTTTTAACATACAAATCAACAAAGATGGAAAGAGGAGAAAAGAGTAAGTAACACAACTTTGGAAGTTGGAACATATACAGGTATTTACAGCAGGTCCTGGAGAGCCAAATCTCAATCCAGCAGTAGAGAAAGCTGAGACCCAACCCAATTTACAGCCAGCACCACCTCTGGAATTGGAAGTGAAATGGAGACTGTTTGAGGAGAAGTTAGATCCTTAGATCCCCTTCTCCCCCTTGAAAGAAAACTTGAGGTTATCTCTGCAGAATGTAAAAAGGATGATCTCTAGGCTGACTACAAAAATGCAGAGGTCTTTCAAACAGGGTGATTAAGGGAGCATGTTAATAGCTAAGATCTATGTTCCCCACCCCATCCCCACATACCAGCTCCCCAAAAAATGCAAATTATAGATTACAAGGACCTCCAAGTACCTACAAATACCCAGCACTACATAAAAATAGACAAAGACCCCACACCAAGGCACATCACTGTTTAATTTCGTACTGGGTGCAAAGCAGAGACTCTTAACAAGTTTCCAAAGAGTAGGTCCAAACAAAAGAAGAGGATTTGCGTTTGCTGAGGACTTCTCAAGAGCAACAGAGGACAAAGAAAAAACTATGCATTCAAAATTCCAAAGAAAAACATTTCCAATCTAAAATTTTACACTCATCCAAACTATATTCATCAAATGTGAGGACAGGAAAAAAAAAAAAAAGACACTTTGACATGGAAAGGCTCAAAATACCTCCCACATATACACTTTCTTAGAAAATTACCGGAGGACTGAAAATTTAAAATTCGAACAAATTCAAGAAAAGACAACTGTCTGTAGCCATGGTAAATTGCCAGGAGTACCAGTTTTAAATCCATTCAATTGATAAGGACAACTTAACACAGCAGGCACTCTTTTACAAGCCAAACAATCAGGGACAGATTCACTCCAATAAATACACTCCCAAGTGCCAACCAATGAACAACGTCACCCAAGTAACCATGCTTCTATAGATGATGTTAACCCACTTCCACCTCTTAAAATCCTCCAATCCCTGAACTCCACCCTCCCCAAAACCACTATGTAAGATTAACAATCCTCTTTGTTCAAGGAGATTGTGCCTGATGAGATATTCTAGATAGGGTGTGATGGTCTCATCATCCTTTGACACCAAATGAAGAAACAAACCAAAACAAAGAAAGGCATGGGGTCTGGAAAACAAGATATCCAACACAAGAGAAAAGTGAAGGAATATCAGTGAGTGGACATTCCAGGATTCCAGGATGCAAACTGCACCAAAAGTAGAAGGCAACCGGTTCAGACTGAAGCTATGTGACAGAGTCAGGCGTGTTGAAGGTTTGTCATCCCCATGTTCTCTGCCACAGTATCATCTTTTTCATCCAACACAACTACTAGAGGATGTGCTCTACCTAAGCAAGAGGGTAAGTGAAGAATAAGGAAGATAAGAGTTATAATACTGGGAATCAAACTGAAAAGGAGAGAAAAGTCTAAAGATAACAAAGGGAAATCTTCCCAGGAAAAGAGCTGTGAAGTAGGCCCAGATAGGAGGACAATGAAGGTCTCCAGAAGAGAAGTTGCCAAAAAAATTTTTTTAAAGGAAAGAAAATTGGAACTGACAGATTACTGTGACTGACCTTGTGGAAAACTGCACTGAGAGGCTACACTATTTCAGACACTATCAGCAAGTAAAATTTGCACAGGCATAATAATGTAAACACAACATTAACTATCTCATTTAACCAAATATTATAACTAAATTAGGAAGCTAGAGGAGAACAGTAGTAGTGATGGTAGTTTAAGAACAGTACAGCTTTCTCTACCATAACAGAGACTCAATATATAATGAAAAAGGACAGCATTGCACATATATTATTTTGAAACATGGAGATACATAAATGCCAGAAGAAATAGCTTAAGGAGCTGAAAGTGGTTACCTTTAGGGAGGAAACTAGAGAGCAGGGGGATTCACTATATTTTGTTATAAATCCCTTTTTTACTATTTGACTTTTAAAACTTGTCTATTTTAAACTGTATGTCTGTTGATAAAATACAAAAAACAGCAACTGATGAATTTCTTATCTTAAATGTATTGTTCATCATTCAAAAATATATAAATAAAATATTTTCAATTGAAAGGAATAAAAAAAATCCTAGGGAAAAAAGTTCCCCCCCCCTTTTTTTTGGAAGACCTTCATATTTCCAATACTGAAAGAACACAAACACACAAAATAAAGAAGCTTTAAAAATAAAAAAAATCTTAAAGCAAATAATTACCACTTGAGTGGACAGAATTCAGTAATTATAATACTAGAAACACTGTAGGTCTGATCTTACTTACAAATTCATTAATGATCAGGAGAGTGCAAATAACATTTAATTAAATTTGCTCATTTATCTATTTTGGGAAGTACGATTAACAGCAGTAAGAGAGTAGTAATATAAAAGGACACAGATGGATTAAAACACTGCCCAACACAACCAAACTGGAGAGTGGATGGAAAGCTAAGTAAAATTATGGGCTTAAAACTACAAAAGAGAAATACAGAGGCTTATTTACCATCACTTTACTGCACATTGTTGCCATATAAAGTAATTTAGGCCAAGGCCAAGGTTAAATGAGGAAATATATAAACACACACACACATTATGTATTTGTATACACACATACATACATGTACATACAAATAATTTTTTTCCTTATGAGACTGATAATCCTTATTAAACAAGGATTCGTGAAGGATTACACCCTAAAAACAAAGTACTATTGACACAATCTGACAAGAGTGGCTTTATATTCGCAGTTTTCATAAGTATAGAAACTCTGTCAAGGATTACCAATAATGACAAACTGTCCTAAAGGGAGAATTAACTCGGTTATCTACCCTATATTCTTCATCTAGCTATATCTGGATTATCCTCATTGTTGCTGTTCTTTACGCCCAGGCACTGACCACCCAAAATAGTCTACAAATCCCAACCTCTCCAGCAGGAAGGTGTGGCTAAGTGACGGATTTTCACCAATGGAATATGAGAAGTGGCACATGTAACTTTCAGTAAATATCCTTAAAGGGAAGGAGATGTATTCTCTTCCTCCTTTCTGATGGTTGGAATGTGAATGAAACAGCTGGAGCTCCAGTAATTATCTTAGACCATAAGATAACTCTGGAAAAGAACAGAATCCACGCACAAAAGAGCAGCAACATTGACACCATGACAAACCAACCATACCAGCCGTAGACTACTTTTGGAATTCCTGACATTAAGAGAAATACATTTCTATGATATTTAAGTCTCTGTTACTTGGCTGCAACCAAATCCAATCCTAATTAGTATAACCTCTACTACTAAGACCCACTCCTTGTTTTCTTTCTCTAAACAATCTCCACCTGCTCCTTTGCCAGCCCCTTTTCTGTTTCCCAAACCCTTACTACAAGTATTCACCAATATCCCACCCTTGGTCTTTTCCACTCTTCTCCTAGGCCAACATTCTAAAAAACCAAACAAAACCAAACCAAAAACAAAAAACAAAGTACACACACACATACACACACACTGTATGTCAGGTCTTTTATTTGTGCTCTAGTTTTATCTCCAGCTGCCTATCATTTCACTTGTATAAGACATAACAGGAACGTAAGTGATTTTTAAAACAAACAAAATAGATAAATACAGTAGTGATGGTAGCAATAGCCGTGGTTGTTATGACGCTAATGAATAGCTAATATTTACTGGGCTGTTAATATTTGCCACTCACTGTTCTAAGTATAAGAGCTAATCCTGACAAGAATTCTATGAAGTAAGGAGTATTATCACCGTACCCACTTTAAAAAATGAGGAAACAGAGCCCCAGACAAATTAAAGAACTTGCTCAAGACACATAACTAATGTACCAAAGAGATCATTCAAACCTAGGCTTTCCAGAACCTACCCTCTTAACCAGAGTACACCAGCACTTTATTCTAAGGATGCCATCACAGCTTCAGACTTTTTAAGTTGTCCTCAGCGACCACACTACAATCATTTACACATCCACCATGGTAATAAATTTTATGCCTTTACATTTTTAGAAACTGTCAAATATCACTTAGCAATCAGTAAATAAGATGAGTGATCGAGCTAGAAAATACTCTTTTGAAGACAATAATAAGACTGGTTTTCTTGTATGACTCTACTGGTTCTGAAAGCAGTTTCAAAAGACAAATTCCAAAGAATATTTATTTGCTAAAATAAATGCATGGCCTCAAAAACAATTTAAAAAGAAGAGCATTCATTTTTAAGTTCTTTAGTTTTAAAGCACCAGATTTTTTTAACTACCACTCAAATTATCTAATACCTAAAATTTGTATTAGCACTTGAACTCACTATCTCTCTCCCTAGGCCTATCTGAGCTCCTTTCCCAATGACACGATCAATTACACCACAATATACTTGCTAGGTCAGGCTCAAAACTTTGAGGTATTCTGATTCTTCCAGCTCTTCCAAACCCATGCTTACTGTTCTTCCTCCACAAGAGCCATCATGTTTTGTTTCCACATTACCCCACCACTGTCCTATTGAAATACTCTCCAAAAACTCTCAACTTTGTGGTTATCCCACAAAGCTACCAGGACAACCTTTCTCGCTGTTTTCATCATATGACTTTCAACAGAAGTACCATCACCTACAGGACCAAATCTATATTCTTCAGTCTAGCCTTCAAAGCCTTCCATTAATTCTTCCTCATTATCACACACATATAAACCTAACAAGTCACATCTCTTTACTACTCATCCTCAGTAAAAATCATACCTTTCATTTGTGCAATACTGTTAACATTCCCTTTTTGTCTCACTCAACTCACATATTGTACTCATTTTTGCTTCTAACTTCTCCTTGCTCCTCTCTGTGTGGAATTTTCTTCTGTCCTCTCCAGTCAATCTGTTACTCTATCACTTCCTTTAAGATCCTCCTCTTCCTTGAAGCCCAAATAACCTCACAGATACTGCTCTATTTTGTATTCCTCAACACAAGGATCATCCAGTAGCAGAACCAGAAGAATCTCAAAGACCGACCAGACTAGGTCTTCTTCTGTGTATGAGTGATTTTGTAAGGAAAAGGTTAACTTTCATCAGAAAGTTGTGTCAAATACCTCAGAAAGTTTGTTGGACAGCTGCCACAATGAAAGCCCACAGAGGGCCTACAACTTGCCCTGCTTTTCAGTTTGGCAATGGTAAAGCAGAATTGGAACCTATCTTCTAATTTCCCACCCAAAATGAATACAAATTTAAAGATCATTGCCCAGAATATATAATTCATGCTAGTTCTAGAAATTGTTCTAAACACTATTCATAAACATGTTACTTTTTTTCAATCAGGATACAGAATTTATATACAATAGCAAGAGATTCCAATTTAAGTGTGTCTGTGTTACATTAATAAACATACACAGAAGACAGAAAGGAAGGAAATAATCCAAAATGTTAAGTTACTTCCAAATGGTGAAAATACAGGTATAATTTTCCAAATCCTCTGTAACGAGCACGTATTGAATATATAATAATAGTAATAAGAAATACTTACAAAATGAAAACTGTATAACATTATGAAGTCAAAGATAAATTCCTTGACTGTGAACTCAAGTGTCAGAAGCAAAGAAGTTTCAGGCTACCCAAGGAAACAAACAAGCAGCACAATACAAAAAAAGAAACACTATGGCAAGCAGGGAAAGAAAAGCAATGTCACATTAACAACAGTGGTGGCAGAAACCAAGAGATACATGGCTCATGGGGCTTGTCAACTCCAGTACTTAATAAATCATTGGTTCTCACACTAGAGGAGTCAAGAGGCCAAACAAAAAGGTCACTGGAAACTCTGAATGTATTGAAAGATGGTCACACTGAGTTTGAAACTGTTATTCGGGATGGTTGTAGAGAATTACCAACCACATAAACAAATCAAGGCTATTTATTTTCCTCTGGGTCTTTTCCTAAAATAAAATGTAAAATGAAAGCACAAAAGGTCTGAAAAGATTCACAGAATAAAAAAGTTTAGAACCACTTATAGGCTAATAAATTCATTTTTCCTAGCACTAGGTTTTTAATTCCAGTCCAAAATCCCTTATCCAAAACTCTCGGGGTCAGAGAGGCTTCAGAACTCACAAATTCATGTATGAGCTTGCGTTCCTCTCTTAGACTGTGCCTTTCAGTCAGTTTCTTCCCCGCAGCTACCCATCCCATTTCCAAATCATTCTTGTTACCTTTTCCCTCTGATCTTTGTAAACAAGCAGGATTGCTATTATTATTCCTATTTTACAGATAATAAGAAAACACAAACTGGACTACTGGTATAAATTTGAGAGCTTAGGATTTAAATCCAAATGCTTCTCTTCGTTCTTAAAAACTCTTCCGGTATTCCATGGCAAAGAACTTGAAACAGCCCAACTACAAGCCAGTATTAAAATTACGTATGTTCTTTTCTAAGAAGCAAATCTCCTATTAAGGAGTGCCACATACCTTTTGCCCCTATTTTTGCCTCTGTGCCAAGTTAAATGGTCAGGAGCTGTCACAAATCAATACCATTATATTCACAGGTTAACCTGTGTTATTTGGGAACCTCACAATACTAAACACCAGAACCTGCTGTTTCCAACAGTGCTTCTCTGCTTTTCTATTTTTATCCCTAGTCTGAACACAGCCATGTTTGACATAAAAAGAAAAAAAAGATACAAGAGGGACAACAAATATTAATAAAACTGAAGAGTGAATTTGAAGGATGGAAAGCTATATAGAAGACTAGCATAAGACAAGTGAAAAATGCACACCACAGACTGGGAGCAACTGGTCTATGTTTTATTGAGCGAGGAGAAAACCCTCTTCCCAAATGCAGGCTTATAGCTTGCTGAGCAACACCCTATAACTTCTCTTCTATCTAAAGCTCTGACAACTGGAATTTCTCTGTAATTCAATAAACTCTTACGAGTTACATGGGCTTCATCCATCCTGCTGGGCTCATTAACGGGGAACTCTAAATGTTTTCTCCACTAGCTAAGAGCACATTTTCTGGTGGGTGGCATAGAAGGAGGGTTCTCTTTCAAGATAAGAATAACCTAATTCCATTTCTTCTCACTTCTCCTACGAGTAGGAAATCTGCAACAAATACCGTTCAACAACTAAAAGAAATGTCTGAATTAAAACTCTGGTTAATGGTTGTCAAAGATCATCCTAAAGTGTGAGAGTTAGTATATTTATACAGGGTTACTAATAAAAGTCTATACTTTTACTTCTGGCAGTAATTCATTTAATTCTATTATGTCTAATGAGTGCATGAGTGCTGACTCAACAACATACCAGTTTTATCATTCATTCTGGTGAGCTATTTTCTGAGTAGTTAGCTTATGGAGTTAATGAGGACAGGGTCATAGATTCAAACATGCTGGCCAATTAGCTTTGCCGTGTTTCAGGGTTCCATGGTCAAAGTCAACAACCTTAACCTTGGCTAACAACAACAAAAAAAAACCCCACAAAAATCAAAAAACAAAACAACAACAACAAAAAACTAATCACGTGAATCATTAAGGGAGTGGATATAGATGTATTACCAAAATCAATGACTAACAGAAAAATGTAATAAAAAATTTTAAAGAAATAATAATAACATAATCTACCTTTTGCTAAGCCTGGTTAGTATGTGCCTGTTCAAATAATTTCTAATCTTTTCAGTCATATGGCATTGGTATTACTATCCCTGTTTGACAGATGATAAGAAAATGAACTCAGAATGAGAATACGAACTGAAGTCATAAATCACTATTAAGTAGTGGAGCCTGGATTCAAAATTTGACCTAACTCCAAAGCTTAGGTTATTTCCACAATACCATATAGTCTCTCGAGAGTGTGCCTTAGGGACATAGGACAATCAACAAAATGTTTTTATTCAGAACTATTCAACACAGTCATTATTAACTGAGCATATCTACTACATACACTTAGATGCTACAGCCGAGAATGAGTCTACCTTCTAAAACTTCTCTAAGTAAAAAAAGCCAATGAACAAAAGTGTTTAAAACAAAGGAGAAAAACATATTATATAGCACACAAAGTAAATTTTAATGAAGTGACTTTTGTCATAGCTTTGTATAAAAGTCTACAGTGAAAACATAGTTATCTTGCTGATTCATAACTAAAAGTAAGAATGAGGGGTGCCCGTGTGGCAGTCCTACTCTTGGTTTCAGCTCAGGTCGTGATTTCAGGGTCGTGAGACGGAGCCCTATGTCAGGCTCCATGCTGAGTATGGTGAAGCCTGCTTAAGATTCTCTCTCTTGCAAATAAATAAATAAATCTTTAAAAAATAAATAAAAGAATGAAATTGGCAAGGCAGAGCCAGAGGATACCACATCAAAGAAAGTGAAGGAAGCATTTCCTAAGTATCTGAGTCTGCAGATATCTTCTAGTCAACACCCATTTGTAGGAACTAAAAATAAACATTTCAATTCTTAAACCTAAGATTTTGCTTTGACCAACAAATCAGTTTTCTCTATTAGACTTTCCTTCTTGGTTTCTCTAAATTCTCACTCCTTGCAAATGCGCATACACCAATGTCACTAAGAGTTTTCACCTTCAAAAAATGAGGTCACCAAGCCTTCTGGAACCTACCCACTAAGCTAACTTTTAGAGTTGAATAGTCTGACTTAAAAAAAAAAAAAAAAAAAAAGGCAGGGGTGAGGGGAACGACAAAAAATGCTCTACAAAACTCTGTCCTAGTCAACAGTTAATATCTAAATCATAAACATAGATAATTATTCTACTACAAGTTACAATGTGCAGACAGAAAACCACATTCTTACTACAGGTTACAAGTAAAGCACCAGTCCAAAGCACATCCTGACAACAACCTTTTCACAACGGCATCTGGAAACCTCTAAAAGCAAAAAATGACATAATATAATCTTTATATAAAGTTCAATTGTTAAAAAACACCCTGCAATCTGAGTACTTCTATTTACAGTATTTTGGGGTTTAAGATAGCTACCTCATTTTACAGGGAAAAAAAAGAGAGAGAGAGAATCTCAAGAAATACATAATCTAAAATTATCATTTTTGATCATCATAGTCAACAATTACAACAGCAATAAAATAATGAGCACTTACTCCAGGAACTACTAAACTCCTTATACTCAATCTCATTTAATCCTTATAGACACCTTGTGAGGTAAATGTTCTATCTATTTTAGAGACTAGTAAACAGGCTTAGAGAGGTCAACTAATCTGCCAAAAGTCAAAGCAGAAGTCACAGAACCAGAAGTTGAACTCAATTTGTTCAATTTTGTACATTCAACTAATTCACTATACCGCCATCCTGTTTTTTGAACCGCATTCAAGCATTTTTCAACCAATGATTTCAGTATAAATACAGGATTACCTAATTACTACACCTTCAAACCCGTAAAAAATTGATTGTAAAATCCCATTCTCAATAAGGGGGAAATAAGACAAAAAGCCACCTGCTTAGAGTCTCAGATCTTAATTGCCAGAAGACTAGGATAGGGGCTATTTATATTCTGAATTCTAACTATGAGGAAACAGAGTTCTAGCACATATACCTAGGATAGGTGAAGGTAAACCCAATATTTCAGCTAGTAGGCACACAAGGTTAGTGGGATTGTGTTAGAGCTAGATTTAGCACCAGTTGTATCTGAAAAGGGGGAAAAAACACAAGACCTGCTGGAGACAGGCATTAGGTTAGCACCACAACTGAGGAACATTAAGTGCTGAGATACTTGCACTTGTGTAATGAAGGAAGGTTGTAACAGAGCAAAAGGGGTAGACAGGTGGGTATGTTAGGGAAAGGGAGGTGTCCAAATTCTGGGGGACCTTAAAATCCAGATGAAGTTTAAAATTGACTCCACAGGTGCTAGAGCCTTAATGTCACCTCTTCAACAGGAACATGGCTTAAGAATGTTTGTATGGCTTGTATTCCTTTCCTAAGACACTTCCACCTATTTATTAACTCATTTGATTTTCACAAAGACCGTGGTCATATTTACAATCGAGTTCATAAAGACGGAAATGCGGTTTTAAACTGCAACTGACCTACACTCAAGACAGAAGGATAGTGAGGTTATATCTGATACATGCTTTCTCACATATATCCCATCTGTTGAACTCTCCAAAACTGAAAGGCAGGCAGGCCAAAGACTATTATCCCCATTTTTCAGATACAGAAACCGAGGCTGCAGTAAACGGGCTACAAAAGATCACAAGCCCAGCAAGTGGCAGACCTGAGACTCCTAGGACATTAGACTCCAAACCCTATGCTTCTTCCCTTTCTCAACTCTGAGAGGCGGCTTTATTGATAAAGAAAACTTTTAATAATCGGACTTGGGGTTTTCCGAGGGCCGCCCAAGAAAACCAGGAAGTACATCCTCCCGTACGGACAGCTACTCCCAACCCACAGCCCATAGCCCGGGGCTCCCGGCCAGCCGAGCGGACTCACTCGAAAGGCTCGCAGCCCGGAAACCGCCAGCCGCCCCGGGGTCTTCTCGGTGGCCTACAGCCCCATAACCCCGGGGGGGGGGTCCCTCCACGGACCCGCTCAGTACCTGTTGAAACCCGGGGAAGAAATGTCCTCTCCACAGAGAGTACTTGGGAAGAGGGCCCAAAGCGGGCACGCAGCCCCTAGGACAGCAAAAGGGCCTCGGAAGAACCCCGCAACCCAGGGCCCGCAGGGTCGAAGGGCGGCAGCTTCCCAGTAACCTCCGCCCGAGGCGGAGACCCGCCCCTCGCATCACGTGAGGGAAAAGAAATACCGGTAACGAACAAAAGGGGAAAGGAAGTCTTGTCCAGAGTGGGGAGAAGTGGGAGCGACCAGCCCGGCTAGGGGTGTGGAAGGAGGGAGGGACAAGGACGCGGGATCGCTAGTTACCGGGGGCGCCGTCGCTCTCTGCTTCCGCCGCCTCCTCGAAGCTCTTACTCTTCCGCTCGCGCCGCTGGGGCGCGCGCCAGGCCTCGACTCCACCCCCCCTCGCGCCGCGGGGCCTTCTGGGGACTGTAGTCCCTCCAGGCCGGTGCTGCGCGGGCTACTTCCCGGTCACGTGGGGGGAGGGTTGGCAAAAACTGCGAGGACGGGAAGACGTTTGCGTTCCTGTCTGCCCACTCTCCCCGCTTCCTCTAGCTGTAAACGTGCTCAGACCGCCTCTCTCCTCGCTCGGTCACACCATCCCTCCTTTTCCCTTCACAGCCAAGTTTTTTTAAAAAGGCAATCTAACTCGTCTCCGCTTCTTGCTGCGTGCTCTGCCCTGCAGGTTCTGCCCCCCAGAAAATGCCCTTGTTGCCAATCATTATCCTCATTGCCAGACTCACGGGAGGAATTTTCAGGTCTTCTAACTTAACCTCTAGGCAGCATTTGAGGCTGTTGGACATTCTTTATCACTTACTTTCTATGTTACTACCTGCATTTTCCTTCTTCTCAGGCCATCCTCAGTCTCCTTCAAGATTTCTTTTTTTAACCCATCTCTTAAATATTAGTGTTCTCCAGAGTTCTTGGCAATGGAATGAAGGTTGGGGGCGGGGGGGAAGGCTGAGCGCCACATTTGTATTCCCAACTTCATAGAGGCCCCCTCCTCATCCATGTCCCACAGGCATCTCAAATGTAGCAATTTGACAAGGGAACAACCCTCTACCCCCCATTCACTAATAGTCACTCCAACCTCCAACCTAGATTCCTCCTTCTCTCACTTCCTCTTCCACCCATGCCCAAATGGTCACCGAATCTTACAGACTGTATTTCCCAAGCATCTCTTTAATCTGTTCTCTCTTCACACCCACTGCCAGTGATTTAACTCAGACCTGCATCATTTCTTGCATTGGCTTCCTTACAGGTCTCAGCATCTCAGCACCTCTGTGTAGTCCTCCCTACTGCCATCTGGGCCATTTGTGCAAATGGCAAATTTAATCATGTCATACTTTTGGTAATATCCTTTAAAGAATTCACTCGATTGGATTTGGGGAGAGGTGTGGAGGTGAATCCCTTAGGCAGCTTTTACAAAACAAGAATGCCAGACCCACTACTCCCCCACCATCCCCATCCCATATTGTGGTTAGGAGGTTCAGAGAAGCGAGACTTATTTTAGGGTAGGTGGGCATAGGCAAATTTTAAAGGTTCCCCAGGTGATTGACTCATTTAACAAGGTTTTTTTTTTATTGCCTACTGTACACTAGGCATTGTGCTGGGCACTGAGAAAAGACTAGTGAACGAGATGATCCCTGCCCTCATGGAGTTTACATTCTCTTGAAAGAGACAGATATTAATCAAATGATTATATACCAAAAAACAAAACCAACAATAATAAACAAAGCCCGCAATTACCAGCTCTGATAAGAATTATGCAGGAAAAGCAACCAATCCCTTTCCCTTCCCCTCTGCCACCGCCTCCAGCCCAGGGTGGGAATCAGCATATGCTCCTCGGTCTGTCAAACTAAACCTGTCAGGAGCTAATCTCCTCCCACTCCCTCCCACAGACGTCTAGACTTACTAGACTCCTGGATTGCACTTGCTCTCTCACCTTTGCAAAAGCTGTTCCTCTGTTCCGAAAACCCTTCCCCTTCTCCCTTTACTAGTTTCTATCCTGTCTAATTCTCCTCTGTTGGACTAAAAACAAACCCAATAGAACACCAGCACATGGAAGGATTTTCTGAGGATTGTGCTGAGTCAGCTGATAACTCCCAGGCAAGCAGAGGGGAAGTTGAATGTGGGCTACTGGGAGCAGGGCTACATTAGCCAGTTTAGAAGCACAGGACTCTGAAAAACAAACTGAGGGTTCTAGAGGGGAGGTGGGTAGGGGGATGGGTTAGCCTGGTGATGGGTATTAAAGAGGGCATGTTCTACATGGAGCACTGGGTGTTATGCACAAACAATGAATCATGGAACGCTACATCAAAAACTAATGATGTAATGTATGGTGATTAACATAACAATAAAAAATTAAAAAAATAAAAATAAAATAAACTCATAGAAGCAGGGGAAAAAAAAAAAAAGCACAGGTCCTGAGCCAACATACCCATCCTTCACAACACAGATCAAGTGTTGCCTCCTCCAGGAAGGCTTTGCTGAGCTCCCCCAAGAAAAACTACTGCCTCTTTCCTGGGTATTCATTGCACCCATGCCGCCCTCTCTTCCAGTGAAATGCTAGACCCAGGTCACACCAGGTTTGAAGAGCCAACTGTTAAATACTAAGGAATTTTGCAAGTCAGGTTCTAAACCATTGGTAGCTTGAAATCAGCTGTGATGGGAGTATTTACGCCACCATGGAAATAAGCAAATGACAAATCATGGCCTTTGGGGGGTTTTTTGGAGAGTCAGTTTGCCAGCACATCACTGCCTTTATCATCTCATGCATCCTACATTGTTATGTGGTGATGACTCCCCTATTAGATGAATTCCTTGTAACAAATTCATTTAGCAAATATTTATTGTTATTTATTACTATGCACCAGAGACTAGCAAGATGCTGAAGGGATATACAGTGGAGAACAAAAAAGCATAGTCCCTACTGTGAAGGAGTTTGCAATCTAGCAGATAAGACAGAAAATAAAGACCTCGATACCTACAAATTGAGCTGGGCTGCTTTGTGCAGAGTGTCCTGGCAATGAAGGGTACAAGACAGAGAACACGACACTGCTTTGACAAGGTGGTCCAGGAAGGCCTCCCTGAGGAGATGACCATTTCCACTGAGTACCAGAGGGTGAGAAAGAGATGGTCAAGGGGAAAAGTGTTCCAGCCAAAGGGATACAAAAGAAAGGTAGGCTGTTTGAAGGACAGAATTGTCAGTTTTGGTGGGATGGTATGATGATTAATTGTGTCAAATTGACTGGGCCACAGGGTGCCTAGATTCAACATTATTTTGGGTGTATCTTCAAGGATGTTTCTGGTAGAGATGAGCATTTGAATTGGTGGACTCAGTAAAGTAGATTATTCCCCCCTCCAGTGCGGTGGGACATCATCACATCTGCTAAATCCCTGAATAAAACAAAAATCAGGGGAAGGGAAGATTCATTCTCTTCTTGCCTATCTGTTGAGCTGAGACATTGGTCTGTTGGTCTTCTCCTGTCCTTGGACTGGGATTCACATCATTGGCTCCCCTGGTTCTCAGGCCTTCAGACTCAGACTAGAATTACACCACTGACTTTCCTGGGTCTCCAGCTTGCAGAGGGAAGACTCTGAGACTTCTCAGTCTCTACAATCACATGAACCAAGTCCTCACAATATAAAAATGTATAAGTCTCATACACACACACATACACACACACAAACAGGAGATAGATACAGAGATAGAGATAGATCGATAGATCAATCGATCAATTGATAGATAGATATCCTATTGGCTCCTATTTCTCTGGAGAACCCTGACAAATTCAGACAGTGTGGGTTTAGTGATCCAGATGACAAGAAGAGGTAATTAGAACCAGGTGTGCATAGCCCTGAGGCCACAGTAAGGACCCTGGATTAAATTATAGCCACCAAAAGGTTTAAACAAGGGAATGATGTTATCCGATTTACATTTTGATACGATCACTCTTGCTTTTGTTTGGAGGACCACAGTAGAAGTGGGAGCACATTTGTGGCTGTAGTCTAGGTAAGAAATGATGAAACAAAGTGCCGGACGTGAAACAAAATGGGTGGATTTAACAGGTATTTTGCAGACTGAGTCTACAGGATTTGCTATAGATTGAAGGTAGGGGACAATGGGCTGGTGAAGGCAAAGAGGACGCAGGGACAGAAGTTGTTCATATTCATCTCCATATAACTCAACCCCTAAATAGCGCCTGGCACATAATAGGTGTTCAATAACTGTGTGTTAAACAATTTTATCCATTCTACGTGCTAAGCCCAATGCTCTATCACTGCTACATCTCTTCGTATGGGGCCTCCAATAGCCCAGATAGTACCTCTGTGCAAATTAGAAAGGGGAAAAAAAAAAAAAACGCCCCTTCCTCTAGGTGGACACAGCCCATCACCAGGGTGCACAGATTGATGAATGAAGCAGAGACTACATTTCAGCCCCCACTTATTCCCTCGGCTGGCACCCCTGTGCTGGGTACCGTCTGCACAACCACATACGGTATCCCTGGCTTAACATCCCTGGGAGATGGTTTTGTGGCATTAAGCCCAGTATTCCTGGGGAGAATTGGGGGTCAAGAGAACCGGAGCTGCTGCTGTGACTGAGATTCAAATCTTTGCCCTCTGAATCCCTGTGGGCTCTTTAGCCTTGGCGCCACATTGTCTCTCCCAAATCACTCAGCCCATCAATAAAAGGCTAACTTCAAAATGGTGACGTTGCTTCCTTGAGTTTCTCATCGGTCTCAGTTACTATTGTTAGAGTATTTCACATTTACATAGTATCCAATATGTGCTTGATGCCTTACAAAATACAATAAAGGAACATGAAACCAGAGGACCTTGATTTTTTTTTTTTAATAAACAGAATAAATAAGGAATGGCTGGTTTAAAGGGCCCTTAGCTCTTGGATTAAAATGAGCCCTGGTGTATTGGTTTAAGGTGATGCTGCAAACAATACAGAGAAAAGTCATGACCCTGGGCAAGCTGTTTTTCCTCTGCACCCTCTGAGCGCAAGAGGGAGAATGCTGGAGCAGCTGGTTTCAGAAATGCAAACTAAGGATGGGGTCAAGGACCTAGGAAGAGAAGGAAACACGGGAGAAGACAAAAGGACCCTCCCTTTAGTAAATAATAGCACTTAACACTTAACAAGAGCTTGCTGTGTGCCAAGGAGCTGTGCTAAGCCCTTTACCTGTCCGGTCTGAGGCAGTGCTCACACTAACCCTACAAGGTGCCATCTGTTACTACTGTTAGGCAGGAAGCTAGGCATGAGCAACAGGAGGGTGGACCTTAGACATCCTGATGGAGGGCCCCAGCCAAAAACCGCCTCGGGATCAGCCCATTACACCCATCTAGCAGTCAGTTTGCAGGTGCAGTATCCCAGCAGAGGAAGAGTTAATTTTGTTGTGCTTCTTGCCCTGGTGCAGAAGCCCCCCCTCCCCCAACTTGTTCTTATTTGACCTACATCTCTAGAATAGAAATAATGTTGCGGTTTCCTACTCCCTGCAGGTATTTTGAATACATCTTGGGAAAGGACAAAGGTCGTTGGCTAATCATTATGGAATCCAGGCCTGTCACTCAAGATGTTGCCACCCTAGGACCCACCCAAAAGAAAATATTGATGTAAGCCCACATCCCCACCCCCCAGAGTTTCCCAGGCCTTTGTCTCTCTTGATTGGCCCGCTCCTCTCTTGAAGTGGACTTCAACAAAACTTTGCTCTGCTTTGCTTTCGTTTTGCTGTCCTGTGATTCTTTACTGTGGCGGCGAAAAGAACCAAGGCTTCTTTCCTTTCATGTCTCACTCTGGGTAACAGCACCATCATCTTAACGCTGGAGGAAGCTGAGGCCCAAAGCTATGCAGCTAATATGTGACAAACCTGAGGTTTAAACCAAGGCAATCTGGCGCTGGAGTCTGAGCTCTGAACCACTAACTTACACTGCCTCTCAGACAGTGTTCCTGATGCCAGGTCCCTTGTTTTAGTAGCATGACCCTTTGCAGTCCTCAGATAACTAGTAGGATATCCGGTTCTCAGACTCAGGGATTCCACATTGCCTATCTGCTCTGTGATTAGGGCTTGGTCATCTCCAGCCTAGCTTCAAAATGGACAGTTTGAACAAGGCATGTGTAAAAAAATACAAAAACAAAAAAAACAAAAAAACCAACCTCTGCTGGGGGACATTTTACAATCTCCCTAGAGTTTCAATATCCTCCCAATATAAAACCATAATTACCCATATGGTATGGAAGATGGAGGAGGAAATGTTCTCGGGAGAGAGGGACTAAATAAACCTACCCCTTGGAGGTGTGGGCCCTGATTGCTACCCCCTAACTTGAAAATTCTCTCCTTTTGTGACTTTCAGCCAATAAGCACAGAAGGATCCAAACTTTATTGGGCTTTTGGGTCCTCGGATCCTTCCTTTGTGACTAGCGTCAGTAAATGCTGCAGACTATCTAGAACTGTATGGGTACTAGGCATCAACTGGAGCAAAGATAAGACTTTTTAGGACAATAGGAGGGCAGGGTATCAACAGTCAGCTCCCATTTAATTCATAAGGAAAAGCAGAGCAGAGAACTCTGACACATAGTAGGGACTCCAGACCCCCAGAGCCGAAGTTAGGGGCGCAGAAAACTCCCCTCAACTCTTCAACTCTGATTGCAGCCACCTTACAAAAGGCGCTGTAGCAATTATCATTTTGGTGGCCTCTCTGGGCTGTGAGGTCACAGCATCTGATGCTATTTTCCAGCTGTGAGCTGTGCCAGCCGTCCTGCCACACACACATACACACACACACACACACACACACACACCCCCCACCCCTTCACAATTAGCTCTCCAGCACCAGGGCTATTCTTTTTTTTTTTTTTTTAAAGATTTTATTTATGTATTTTGACAGAGAGAGACACAGCGAGAGAGGGAACACAAGCAGGGGGAGTGGGAGAGGGAGAAGCAGGCTTCCCGCGGAGCAGGGAGCCCGATGTGGGACTCGATCCCAGGACCCTGGGATCATGACCTGAGCTGAAGGCAGATGCTTAACGACTGAGCCACCCAGGCACCCCGCACCAGGGCTATTCTATCTGCCCCTTGACCTCAAGGTTTCTATGGCTAAAATCTCCAACCCCACAGTACCCACTTGGAGGGAAGGGCCTGGTGATGAAATGCTCATCCTGATCTGAAAACAACTTGACTACTCAGAGCTATAACTGAGGCATAGTCTAGTAAATTCTGTCCCTTAGAATTTCTACCATTAGACAACATAGAACCTTAGATGATTCACCAAGTCTCAATTTCATCATCTGTAAAATGGAGACCCACCAAAGCCATCTACCCCATTGGTTAATCATGAGGATTAAGTCATAAGACGGATGGGAATGGTCTGGGCTAAACAAGGAGAGGGGGCATGCACACTACACAAGGTTGTGCTCATAAGGGACAGAGATGAGTAGGGAACAAATTGATTTTTTAAATTTCAAAGCTAATTATTTTTTTCCTTAAGAGACTGGTAGAGGCACAGTGTTCCTTCTTCAGTTTCCTTCCTAGTCCCAAACTATTTTCCATGGCCCCATATCGCTCAAAAAGTTGTGATTCCTTGTCAACAGCACCCAGCACAGTGCCTTACTTACAGTACAAACCTGATGAGTATTTGTTAAACAAATCATCTTTTCTACTCAACAGCAGAACAGCAAGAATTTGTCTAGACATGTCACAAAGAGTTATATTCTCAGGGATATCCTAGAATTCATAATCCAGTCGTCCATCTAGGGCAACAGGACTGAAACTGGCCCACTTAAGTCAAGAAGCCCAACTCCGGGCAGACGGAACTTCCTGTTACTCTCCAAACATCCATGTTATTCACCTCCCCTTTCCTTTGCCCATGCTGCGCCCTGGGCCTCAAGTGCCCATTCTCTCCTTCCTCGGCCTCCATCAGGATCCAACCCACATCACCTCCACAAAACTTCTCTAGACCGAGTCACTTCTGCATCCTCCTCCCGTGAGCTCTCATCATCCTTGGTTGTAATTATTTAAGTGTGTCACTACCCGACCAGAGTGAGTGCCATAATTAAGCACAATGCATGGCACATGGGTCCCACATTCATTTATTGGATGAACTGGTTTCTCTGTCCTTTTAGGCTGGGAGTGGGAATCCAAGGGTAAAACCAGGGGAAATCAAGTAACCAACAACTTTAGTTTACACTCTCATTCCTGGAGAACACTGTAGCTGACAGCTTCCCACCCCCAATTCTTTTACCTCCAGAAAGAATCTTGCAAAGCATATGATGAATTGCCTGGGAGTAAGCAGAACTTCTCAAAGAGTAATTCTGCTTAACCAGGTCCCTCTTACCCACCCTCAGGCTGGTTCATCATAGTTAAAGGGCTCTGAAATAGAATAGCCTGGTTTTAAATCCTAGCTCCAGCAATTACTAGCTGTGCAACTTTAAGCAAGTTACTTAATCCTTCTTTGCCTCAGTTTTTTGATGCATACAATGATAATAACAGTAGTGACATCACAGAAGGTGGACAGGGGTTGTGGGAACTAAATGATACATACAAAGCTTTTGGCACATCATAAGGGCTCCATAAGCAGTAGCTGGTTTGTAAGCAATCCACTCTAAAGGAGGGCAAACCCATTCCATTTAAACCTTCAGAAGGCTGGGTTTGTTCCAAGACATCCCGGGCAGGGCGGGGATATTGGGGCCACTCTGGAGTTCTGTTTGGAGGCTGAGACAACTGGTGTCATCGACCTTTGGTTCTAATCTGGATCCATCACTCACCAGTCATGGCCCTCGCCTGAGTAGCTGATTCTCCCAAAGCCTGATGTCCCCAGCAGGGCTAGCAGTACTGAGCTGTCTCACAAGGGGGTGCTGAAAAGATCAATTTGTGTTAGCAAAGTGCTTTGGAAATGAAACATGCTAAATATTAATGGGTATCTCTGAGTGTCGGGAAATGTGCAACCTGAACTCTGCTCAGGGCAAGCTGAAGGTGGGGAGAGCAATTCTGGGCAGCCGATTGCCACATCCTTGGGCTAATTGGGAGGTGGTGCTGATGAGGGAGGGAGTGCAGTGAGCATCAGGGGGCTGGCCAAGGCCGTGGGATGGCAGCTCTGGAAGGAAGGATGTTCTGAGGAAGCACCTAACTACAAAGAGAGGAGGGGTAGGTTTGGGGCAAACCCAGAAAAGTCCTCGGGCTTTCTTTACAAAAAGCAAACACAAGCTCACTGCTTGTTCTTCTCTATTTCATTCCCCAGTTCTGGAGAGGACACACTGTGAGGATGTCAGCTATCTCAGTTCTTGTCCTGCTCTCAATCACCCCAAACCCCATGGGTAGGGTGATAAGTAGGAATTGTTTTAACCTTAGCCAGAACTCTCAATCCAAAATCTTTAGTGTAGTCCTACCTCAGGGACTCTTCCTGTGCCATTGCCAAACAGCTCTGGAGTGAGTTATCCCTTCAGGCACTGCTCAACTGTCTCTTCTTCCAGGAAGACTTCTTGGACCCAATCCAGTTGATCTGGGAGCTCCTCTTTGGGGCTCTGGTAGTGGCCTGTGCTCAGCTAATAGACCCTGTCAGTGCCCACCTATATCCTCTCAGCACCATCATTTCCCACACACCCATGACCTTCTACTGCCAACAGCCACGCATGCGCTCCACCAGGGGGCAAGGCATGCCAGAAGGGGGGAGGTATGGGGCCAACACCCCAGATTCTTACCCTCTGATGGGACGACATTGAGACAGCCTCTACAGTAGCTCTGAGAAATCCCAAAGGGACTGAGCCCCAGCTGTCCACAGCAATAACCTGCTCATCAACACACACCCCACACTGACTCCCTCTCCTCCTCTGTCTCAGCAGCTCACCCCTCTCCTGGTACTTTTAGGGATCACCGTCGGGGACTGCCACCCAACCGGGTACCCTGTCCTTACGCCACTATGTGAGCATTACCTGTTTGTGCCTCTCTTTCTCACTAGATGTAAGTGACTTAAGAGAAGAGACTGTTCTGCTTCATCTTTTTATCCTCAATGTTTTGTACTGTGCCTGGAACAGAAGTGCTCAGTAAATATTTGTTGAATGAATGAATGAGTCAAGGATTGGGTCAAAGGATGATACCAATAATATTGTCCAGCACTTACTTCCTTCACTAGTCTCAATATCAAAAGCAAGGAATTCTGTCCCAGGGCTTAGAAAGAAAGCAAATACCTATAATAACTGAACTGACCAGATGTGGCCAACCTTGCTTACACACCCTCGCAGTTAGCTCCCATCCCAGGCGGGCTGCTCCCTGGAGCCTTGTATGTCTCCCACAGCTCTGGCCTCTGGGAATTCATCACATTGGGTAGGACAGCAGCTTCTGCTGTATATAACAGCAAATGCTTCTTTCTCCTCATGCCAACTCCTCAGGCCTCCTCTCTCTCTTCTGTTCTTCGCATTAAAAAAAACTGGCTGACTATTTTTCATGAATTTTCTGCAGTGTTGCCTTTCTCCCTGACTTTTTTACTTCCTCGGTGCTAAAAGAAAGGAAAGAACATGAATCTGTAAGAATAGTGTCCAAAAAAACTGAAGCTAGGGAAGGAGCCAGTTCTCCAGGAAAAGCTAAAAAGAGCCAAAAGGACACAATCGCCCTGTTTGGAGGAGAACAGCAAGAAAAGGCTACACCCACTGGTGGTGGAAAATTCGGGATGTACGGGTAGTAGAGGTGAGGAGGTCAAGCTATTCCGCGTCCTTCTCCAGTCTTTATGAAGGTGTTCAAACTAGGAATCATATGATAATCAATATAAGAATGTATAGAATCCCAAAAGAAGGAAAACCCCTAAGCAATGTACAGCAAGGTCATATACAAATTCAACTATTGGCATTTGGGGAAAGAGAGAAACAGAGAGACCAAGAGAAAATGAGCAAGCAATTACAATTCAAAGAGTCTAGCACATTCTACCTACCTCTGCAGTCACTGAACCCATGTCCCAGTTGGAACATGAGATGGAAGATAATAAAATAATTGTTGATGTTAACTGAACTACTTACTATGTGCCAGGTGCTGGTCCAAGGACCTTACATACATGAGTAAACTCTGTCCTCAGTGTAACCCTATGAGGCAGGTGCTGTTATTATCCCATTTCACAGATGAAGAAACTAATGCATGGATAGGTTGAGTAACTTGCCTATAGTCATATAGCAAGTAAGTAAGTGATGGAGCCAGGGTTCAAAATGAGACAGTCCGGTTCCAGCACTCACTAGCATCAGCTCCCAAATGCCTCCTATAGGAAAAGCATCTAGCCAACTAAGAGTGATTTGGGTGCTCAGAGATCCATATTCTCCATACTGCAGGGCTCCTAATGCAGACAAACCAATTTCTTGGGTGCACAACTAAAGAATCAGTGATTTGTTGCAATGCTGAGGATATTCAAGGAAACTTCCCATGATATGTCACTTTTAGCTTTCTCTGCTGACTTGAGAATGTAACCCTCATGCTAGATGTGAATTCTCTGTGCATGTGATTTGTCTGGGTCCCTAGGCCTACGTGGAAAATCTCCCAGACAGCTGAAAGAATTTGCAGATCTCAGAGCCACCATCAAAATCTTTGAGAAATCATGAAAACTAGGACACACCACACTATTTCAAATGAGAAACTATTTGGGCTCATTTTCGAAGAGATTGAACTTGTTTCTGGAAACTATAATCAAGTACACTGGTTATTAGTATGAACTGCTGCTAGTTTTTTAGAAGAAGTTATCCAGAAGATCGACTCATTCACTCACTCCACAAATATTTATTTGGTACCTGTTACATGTCAGGCCCTGTTTGTCGCACTAGGGATGCAGCAGGAACAGAACAGATAAAACCCATGTCTTCCTAAAGCTTATATTCCACTAGGAGACTGCCAATTGATAAATAAACATAAGGATAATTTCAGGCGGTAATAAATGTTATTCAGTAACTAAGGCAGGGTAGAGGGACAGCATGTGACAAGTCATGGCGGGTGCTGGGTTTTAAGTCTCTCAGCACAACTGACAATGGAACAGAGATTGGATGAAGTGAGGAAGCAAGGCACAGGGAGGCCTAGGGGAATGCACACAGGTGAGAGCCCTCAGACAGGAACCTGGTGCGTTCAGGGCACAGCAAGGAGGTCAGAGGGACCAGAGAGAAAAGTGCAAGGGTTCATGTGAGTCGAAGAGGTGGCCAGGTGCCAGGCCATGCAGGGTCCTGTAGGTCACGGTGAGGACCTCAGCTTCACTTCCAAAACAGCGCTAAAGCCTTCACTATAGGAAGCCATGGAGGGTTTTGAGCAGGACAGTAACGTGATCCGATTTGGTTTTTAAAGAGAGAACCCTGGCCGCTGTGTAGACACAAGGACAAGCCATCTCTGCTCTTCTGATTGGAAGCAACCAGCTTTTCCTCTGTGCTTCCACAATATCTAGCCCATGTTTGGCTAGTAACCTTGGGGTGTGAGTGTGTGTGCCTCCCCTGCCCCGACAAGAGTGGCATTTCCTTGGAGACAAAAATCTGAGTTTGCTTGTCCTCGTTCCTCCACCCTGATTGCCCCTCTGGAGCACTCATGTTTGCTGGCATGCATACACCCATGTGTACACAATGCCTAGAATATGGCTGAGCAAATGAAACTCTCAATAACTCTGAAAAATCATTAACAGTCCAAGGAGGCAGGTTTCAACTGAAAAGGAGGAACTTTTGAACAGAGGAGTCAAAAATGTAACAGCCTGCCTTCAAAAATCACAAAGTTTTCTCTAGAGAAAACCTCCGTCATTTGCAGGGCATGATATAACCTGGAGATTTAAATCATAAGATGGGGGCGGGGGGGGTTGTACCTTTTTAAGCATCTTTGGAACTCTGAGTTTTGATAATTCTAAGAATAATCGTTAAATCATGAAGATTAACAGAAGTTGGTCCGTAAGAGTCTGCATGATTTACCCCCAACAAGTTGTGCCTGGAGACACCTTGATGCACCTTGTCAACGTGGTGAACTCCTTTTCATCTATCAAGACTTTTACCTAAATGTCCCTCTGTGTTGGTTTGTACTCTGTGTGTATTCTGGGCACCACAATTTGAGAGGAAGGTAGACAAACTGGGGCATGACCACAGGAGGCTAACCCGAGAATGAGAGGTCTGAAAACCAGAATCTATAAGAAACAGCTAGAAGCACTTAGAAGAGTTCCTCTAGAAAAACACAAACACAAAAACAAGACTAAGGAGGGAGGGAGGAGCTATGGAAGGCACAAGCATCTTCAGGTGGTGGAAGGGCTGTCAGGTCCCAAGGGAGAACAATACTGTGTGTGGTCCATAAGGCAAGTCTAGGGCCAGTGGGAAGAATTACAAGGAGGCTGATTCGGGAACTGCTTAAAGAAGCCCCTTCTCAACACCTAACCAAGGCCTTTCCTGCAGTAAGAACACAGTGTGTTTTAAGTGAATTTGAGGTTTAACAATTTGAGCCAGTCAACAACCAAAGACGCTCCCAAAGCCTCTAGAGCAGCCCGCCAGAAAGCTGTAGAGGGGAGACCTACTGGGATGATGTTAGGCTGAATTAAATCAGGGGAGGTGAAAAGCTTTCACATTAAGTCCCAGCCATGAAGGTTTGGCAGTGGCTGCCTCAAACCCTGGGGAGAACATTTTGGGGCTACATCTCTGCTCAGCAAGCATGGATGTCAGTGGGCAGGGTCTGCTGTGGGGCGAGGAGTAGGGAATGGCAGCAAGCATGGCAGCCCAAATATCAAAGGACTCTTTTGACCCTTCAATCACGTGTTCCTCTGTTGCTAGATGCTCGTATATCCGGAGGCCCTGGTACCATTGCAAGTATGAAATTCAATACAGTGTCTTCCAGTCTTGCAAACAGGTGCACATTGTTGTATTCTGCGAAGTCAGCGTGAAGCCTCCATCCATGGGCCCCATGGCTTTCAGATCTGCTCAGAGACCCAGGGCAGCTGGTATTGATCCTGTTTGTTTCCTCAGAAAGAACAGTATTGATCCACCACACCGCGAAGCCTGCTCCTGGGTCGCCTGGTTCCATCAAGCAATTCCCTTGTCTTTGGCAGCCATTTCAAAGTCCCCTAGACCCTCGCCTTCTCTTTGGCTCAGCCTCCAGCTAATGCTTGACTCATGCTGGGCACCACCACGCAGCCCCCAGTTGAATCAGTGTTCAGAACTACTACTTTTCCACCTTCCAACAAAGCCACATTGAACACCTGTCTCTTCGGTGCCAGGAACAGCACGGGCTGGTTCCAAACCTCAGTCTCAGGCAGACGACAGAGAAACAGATGATAAGTCACTGAGGCCGACAGAGGTGACTCCGGCAAACAAAAGTAAAATTGGGGCTGGGTGATGGCAGAGGAGGGAGGCCACGCTCTGCTGGCGGGGTGGGGGGGGCTGGGGTTGCCGGCTGCTGGTGGGGGGCCGGGGATGTGACGGAGGCTCAGAAGAGGAGGGTGGTGGGAGAACAGGAGAATGAGTCCAGATCTCTCCTAAAGTAATTAACACAATGTTATAGTTTGGAAGTCATCTCGAACCACCTGACAAGAGTTCCAAAGATTGGCCAACAAAGTGTGAAATCAGGGCCAGGGCTGGACATATGGG
The DNA here is from genome assembly GCF_011800145.1 of Mirounga leonina. Lineage (NCBI taxonomy): Eukaryota > Metazoa > Chordata > Mammalia > Carnivora > Phocidae > Mirounga > Mirounga leonina. Next base: position 24,435,228 of record NW_023270265.1, on the reverse strand, counting down.
GAGGAAGAGAAAATTTGGCATTTCCCTTCCTTCTGGATCCTCTCCCCGACACCTGGACACACTTCCTCAGGCCCAGGAAACCCTCCCTCCCTCGACCTCAGCCTACACCAGAAGAGGGCGCTCTGAGCCCTCGCGCCTCCCCCTCAAACACAGGGCTTGTCGGTTTCGGGCTCCTCGTGGGCCCCACCTCCCGCCAATGTTGCCAAGCTCCAGAACACTCAGGCTGATCTTCCCCACCATGTTCGTAGCAGCATTATTTACAGGAGCCCCCAAGTGAAAGCAACCCAAGTGTCCACAAAATGTGGTATAGACATATACAATGGAATATTGTAAGCCATAAACAGGAAGGAAAATCTGACACACGCTACAACATGAGTGAACTTCATGTTCACATAGGCTAAGTGAAATAAGCCAGTCCCCAAAGGACAAATACTGCAGGATTTCCCTAACGTGAGCATCTAGTCAAATTCATAGAAACAGAAAGTAGAAGGGTGGTTGCCAGGGCCTGGGGACGGGACAATAGAAAGTTGTTGTTTAATGTGTACAGAGGTTCAGTTTTGCAAGACAAAAAAGTTCTGAATACTGGTTACACAACAATGTGAATGTACTTAATACTAATGAACTGTACACTTAAAATGGCAAACATGATACATCTTATACTTTGTGTATTTTACCACAATTCAATTTTTTTTTCCTTAAGTAGGCTCCACACCCAACATGGAGCCCAACACGGGGCTCAAATTCACAACCCCAAAATCACGACCTGAGCCGAGATCAAGAGTCAGATGCCCAACCAACTGAGACACTCAGGCACCCCTCAACATTTAAAAAAATTTTTTTAAAGATTTTCTTTATTTGAGAGAGAGAGCACAAGCAGGGCAGAGGGAGAGGGAGAAGCAGGCTCCCCGCTGAGCAGGGAGCCCAATGACGGGCTCCATCCCAGGACCCCTGGATCATGATCTGAGTGGAAGGCAGATGCTTAACTGACTGAGCCACCCAGGAGCCCCCTCAATATTTTTTAAATGACGAATACAAAACGAAATGAAAAAACCCCACAAAATTCCCCCAATCTTCCCCTTGTGGGATCCCCCAGAACTGAGCACAAGCTTCTGAAGGGAGCTGGCCTTATCCATCCTTTCATCTCACTGTCTCTGATTTTGTGATTTCTGCCAGGAGACACTGGTTCAGCCAACAAAGGTGTCTTTGATATGATAATGGCATAAAGTGATACCTCTCCCAATTTGTGCACCATAACTGGAATCTTCTGGCAATCATTCTTGGAAGCCAAGGGTCATATGTAGCAGAGAGCGTTTAGGAACTGGGATGGCCCATGCCGAGAGAGGTTTCGGGGGCCTCGTTGGACTGGAAGCTCTGTTAGAGAAAGCCAGTGTTTTTCACCACTGCTGTCAAAATTCAGAAAAAAACAGAATTAAAACCAACGCATCACCAAAGTAGTCATTAGTAGAAGTTGATCGTGCATACATCAAAAAGGCAGTTTGCAAAC
>NW_023270265.1:24275730-24433714 GCF_011800145.1 Mirounga leonina | reverse complement strand
ACATCAAAAAGGCAGTTTGCAAACTGGGAGCCGTCAAACCAAAACATGGAATGGGGCCCAGGGGAATATCATTATAAAACAGCACATACAGTGAGAAAGCAGTGACTGTTTATTCTTCACAGGGATTGGTTATAATGTCAAGATTTTCTTACATGCTAGGGAAGTGGTCAGTGGTTACCTCCCATGAACCTTGGGAAATAGCTTCAGTTTTGCTTATAATTTTCAGAGGCCTAAGCAAGAGATGACCCAGGTCAAGTTAGTCTTGCAAAATAAGCTAAATTGAGCTTTGTTTGTATGACTCAACTGGTTTTGTCTGCTCAGGGAATTTTCAAAGCTGATCTTCATTTGTTTTTTATTTTTTATTTTTTTAAAGATTTTATTTATTTATTTTAGAGAGAGAGCGTGCGAGTGGCTGAAGAGCAGAGGGAGAGGGGCAAGCAGACTCCACGCCAAATGCAGAGTCCAGCACAGGGCTCCATCCCACTGACCCTGAGATCACATCCTGACCTGAGTGGAAACCAAGAGTCAGATGCTCAACTGACTGAGCCACCCAGGAGCCCCTGTTTGCTTTTTTTTTTTTTTTTCTGTAACACTGCTTTATCTCAGATCTTGGTCCTGGGCCTGAGCCTTAGCAACACTCAAAATGGTTTTATTTTCCCCAATAACAGTGAATAAAGCTGGGCCCCTTGAATAACACAAAGCAAGGGGTTTTAAGCATAAAGCATCTTATGGAAAAGGATGTATTTTCTACGTGTTCACTAAACAAGTTTTGTCTGTCGACATCCCTTCTTTTGGAGGAACTACCTCTCCCTCATTCCTGTGGTTGGTCAACCACTGCATCCTTCCTCATGGGCCACAGGGGTGGGCATGGGACCCAGGCTGAGCCAACCGTAGTACTACAATCTTTGGACCCACCGACTGGTTTATATACAGGCACAGGACCCAAGCAGGGTCAATGAGAATCCTTCCGTGAGATCTGCATGCAGACACAAAGATAGGCTGTGAGTCCTTTTGGCTTGCAAGCAAGTAGCCACCCTTCCCACCAACTAGAGAGATCCTGTCTCAGAATGAAGCCGCAGAAGCAGGGTCCAGAGCTGGAGAAAAAGAGACAGCACTCTCACTTCAGGATTATAACCCCTGGATGCAGCAGTGCTTAAAGCCAGACCCACTCTAGAACATTTCATTTATGGGAGTCAATAAATTCTTTTTTTCTTTTTTTCCCTTAAGCGTGTTTGACTTGAGCTTATAGACCTTGCAGCAAAGAATCCTGACAAATACAGTCTGTTCATTTCAGCTTGTGTGTTTCCCATATGTATTTCACCTTATCACACTATTTTTAAGAGCCCACAAAATGTATTCCGCACATCTTTGTATGCAGTGCACCAAGACACAGCATACAAATATGGAGGGAAAGATTTAGAAAAGCCAGTATTTGTCCTAAGGGACAGTCTAATAGAAGTGAAGCATTAGGGGAAGGGAAGAGTTTCATTTAACTAGTATTTTTAAATTATCTGCTATGTGCCAGATGTGTTCACAAGTAATTGTAGTTCATCATCTCCAACCCCAGAAATAAGGTATTCCGTGTGTGTACTTTACAAATAAAAATCACAGTTCAGAGAGGTTAAACAACTCGTCCAAACTACCCAGCTATTAAGAGATAGAAAAAGCTTTCAAGGGGCGCCTGGGTGGCTCAGTCGGTTAAGCGTCTGCCTTCGGCTCAGGTCATGATCCCGGGGTCCTGGGATCAAGCCCCGCATCGGGCTCCCTGCTCCGCGGGAAGCCTGCTTCTCCCTCTCCCACTCCCCCTGCTTGTGTTCCCTCTCTCGCTGTGTCTCTCTCTTTCAAATAAATAAATAAAATCTTTAAAAAAAAAGCTTTCAAACTCAGGCCTCGGAGTCCAAGCTCAATGGCCTTGCCGGGGTCCAAGCCTGCCTCTAAAACAGGAGATAAGATAAGCTCAAAGCCCGGACAAGGAAAATAGAGGAATTTGCTCATTGATCCATTCAGCAAATTCTTATCCAGTGTCTGCTATTCACTAATGTCTGTGAAAATACTTATTAAACCAGGATACACCCATGCAAAATATTACCAACATGTGTAAGACCCCATGCTAGGCACTGTAGAAGGGGGGGAATGACAATGAATAAAGCAGCTTTTTCCTCAGGGGCATACGATAGTGTAGACCTAGAAATATTACACGGCCAAGTATGATTAATAGCATAAGAGAGGTCCAAAGTGCTTTGAGAGTTCTGAGCAGGAAATGTTCACATCTGATTGAGGGAGCCGGAAAGACTTCATCACACACACACACAAAAAAAGTATATTAGGTAAATGCAAATGAATGTCCTGCTAATGATGTGTTTACCCAAGTGCCGATGGGATTTTGGAAAGAATGGGAAATAGAAATGAAAACGAAAGGAGGGAGGAAAGGAGAGAGAGAGAGAGGAGGAAGGGAGGGAAGGGGGGAAGAGAAGAGAAGAAAGGAAAAGGAGAAAAGAAAGGGGGAGAGAGACAGGGAGGGATAAGAAAGGAGGAAAACAAGCAGGCCCATGGGCAGCCAGCAGCCAGAGCGAGGCCCTGGGGCTGGGGCCCTGGTAGCAGGCTGTGGAACAGGGCTGCTCTAACCTTGGGCTCCTCAGACACTTGGTTAGGGCAAGCAGCCCTCTGGATTACTCACGCATCCATTCTATTTACCACTGCAAAATCATTGAATCGGTTACTTAATCCAGTAACACTACATCTCAGAATAGAAGGAACTTTGTAATTCCAAAATTCTAGAGGTGTTTAACTTGAGTGGGAATAAGAATCACCTGGGGATGGGCGCCTGGGTGGCTCAGCTGGTTAAGCGACTGCCTTCGGCTCAGGTCATGATCCTGGAGTCCCTGGATCGAGTCCCGCATCAGGCTCCCTGCTCGGCAGGGAGTCTGCTTCTCCCTCTGACCCTCCCCCCTCTCATACTCTCTCTCTCTCATTCTCTCTCTCAAATAAATAAATAAAATCTTAAAAAAAAAAAAAAAAAAAGAATCACCTGGGGAGCTTGCGCAGATGCAGACCCCCTAGACTCTCCAAAGATTCATTTTCAGTAATACTGGTTTGAGTCCAGGGGATTTCCATTTTTTTTTTTTTTAAAGATTTTATTTATTTGACAGAGAAAGACACAGCGAGAGAGGGAACACAAACGGGGAGTGGGAGAGGGAGAAGCAGACTCCCTGCCGAGCAGGAAGCCCGATGCGGGACTCGATCCCGGGACTCCAGGATCATGACCCGAGCCGAAGGCAGTCGCTTAACCAACTGAGCCACCCAGGCGCCCCGGGATTTCCATTTTTAAAAGTCGCTTGGGTGACTGATGCAAGTGTTCTGAGGCCCACACTTCGAGAAACATCGCAGCCTGTTTTGTTTCACAGGTAAAGGAGCAAGAGAGTCCCAGAGAGGTGAAAAGACTTGTTCGAGGCCACAGAGCTAGTTAGTGAAATTCCAGGCCCAGAACTCAGGTCTATGGACTCAAAAAACCCATTGTGGGGGTTTTTGTTGTTGTTTTCTAAATTTTTTAAAATTATTGTTGACATATAATGTATTATCTGTTTCAGGGGTACAGGTCTGTGATTCAACAGTCTTACACAATTCACAGCGCTCACCATAGCACATACCCTCCCCAATGTCCATCACCCAGCCACCCCATCCCTCCCAACCCCCACCACTCCAGCAACCCTCAGTTTGTTTCCTGAGATTAAGAATGTCTTATGGTTTGTCTCCCTCTCTGGTTTCATCTTGTTTCATTTTTTCCTCTCTAGTCCATTGTGGGGTTTTTTTCCCCACTGGCCTTAATAGCTGTACAGCTCAGAGATCAACCCTCAGCTTCCAGGAACATCCATATGGACCCTGCTTGGAGAACCATGGCTCCGAATCATCCCAGGATGCAAGAGTTCAGAGCTAGCTACTCCCAGATTCAAGTGTCATAGTTAGCGCTAAATAAATATTTGTTGACTTGATAAATCCCTAGCTGGAATACAAGAAAGAAAAAGAAAAAAAAGAGGCTCTAATGAATCTGCAGGTAAAAGAATAAGACTCCTCGTCAGGCACCTTCTTATAGCATCTCCTCTCCATAAGGTTGCCCTTGATTCAGGCTAATGTCATGAGTATTTATTTAAGCACTTACTATTTTCAAGACCCTGTGCTCTGTGCTTAAGAGATACAAAAATAAAAATCTACTTTTCTATTCTGATGAGTGCCACAATAGTAACACATTGTAGGGGTTCAACAAAGAAATATGTATCTATTCGGGGAAATCAGAGTATACCTTATTAAGATGAGTCTAAAAGGATAAGCAGTATTTCAATGGGTGAAATATGAAGGGAAGGTGGTTCAGGTGGGATACATCTCACTGGCAGCAAGATGTGAAAGAAATAGTAAAGAGCCCACTTTGGCAGTCTCTTGGGCACCAATGAGAAAGTAATGGGATTATAAGATCAGAAAGATCAGGAGAGACCCTGAGGTAGAAGACTTACAGAACTAGGATGCAAAGTTTGGTCTAAATCTGAAACATTGAAAAATCATTGAAAATGCTTTCTTGCTTTGGTGTTTCTGATAAAGGTGTTGTGTCAGGTGGTCAGCAGCTGGGATAGCCAGGAGGCAGGAAGACCAACCAGGAAGACAGTCAACTTGAGAGAGAGGTAATGAAGGTGAGGATGTAGCCAGAGGTGAAAATGTGAGACAATAACCATTGATTGTGGGATGTAAAGGAGAGGAGGATGTGGATGACTCTAAAGTTTCAAACTAGAACAACTGCCTACATCTACTCAGCAAAAATCTGGCAATGCTGGAGTTGGAGATGGGGAGACAGAGGTTAGCGAGGGATGTAGAGGAATCATCCACATAGATGTGACCATGGAAGCTGCTAGAATGGGTGAGAGCAATGAGATAAAAAGTATAAAGGGACAACAGCGAAGAGGGCTAAAATGGTTACAAGTTTCAACTACAAGTAACAGAAAGCCCTAAGCGTTATGGTTTAAAAAATACAAAGAATTTATTGACTCATGTGACTGAAAAATCCCAGCTTCTGACCAGCCTACAGATTCAGGGATCTGGATCCGTTATGCTTCAGTTCTCTCAGTTCTGCTCTATTCTGTGTTTTGACTTCATCTTCATACTAGATTGCTTCAAGGTTGTAAGATAGTGGCCAATGGCGATTAGCAATTAGATTGATATGCTTTATCATATATACCCAAGAGGAGAGAAAGAACTGGATTCCCTCAACTATGAAACTTAAGTCTTGAGCTTTGTTCTCACAGAGTCACCATCGGTCACGTGTAAATGTCACATGTTGATGGCTCTGGTCTGCTTTCCCCTGAACCATCACTGTGGTAGGAGAGATGGGTTTATACTCCTGGCCTTAGATCAGTCATCACTTATTCCTGGAGGTGGGAATGGGATCAGTTCCCCCCAATTCTCCTGGCTGCCGTAGAGTGGGAGGTTGAGGTAATTTGAAGTTCCCTAAAAGGTCCACGGACAGATTCTTCTAGAGGTACAACATTGGTAGGAGAGAAGAAGCTCTAAGGAAATTGCACTGCCATGGAACCCCAGGCAGAGAAAATTTCCAAGAGGACACACTAATCAACAAGGTGGTGGGGATGATGACTGACCAAAAAATCACTTGTTTGGGTGACTAAGAAAATTATTGGTGGCCTTGAGATGGCCACTTCAGTTGAGTGCTGGTCATCCATGAAAGAGCAGAAGGCTGAGAAGGAAGTGGCAGATGAGAAGGTGATGAGGAGCTCATCCCTTCAGAAAGATGGACGGTGACAGAAAAAGAGAATAGTCTGGGAGAGAAGGGAAATTGCTTATGGCTTTTAGGAGAAGGGAGACAAGGACGTTTGCAGGCTGTGGAGAAAGAGCAGGAGAGATGGATGATGCAAAGGTTGGAAAAGTGAGTGGAGCACAGTTTTGAAGAGACAGGAGGGAACAAGGTCAACTATGCAGGCAGGGAGGTGTGTTGGGAGGATATTGGGCACCTATTCCTCAGAGATCGGCCTAGGAGGGGAGCCGGGGTGAAAAGAGAAATGCCAATGTCGAAGGGAATTGAGGAAACTGGGGGACACACGCCTGTAACTTTCTTAGTAAAATCACCGCTGGAGGGTGAGGGGTGCTGGAGGCCCCGGGCAGGCCCAGGAGATTTGGACCAACCCTGCAGGAATTCATTAGGAGCCTACAAAATATGAATAAAAAGACCCGTGAGTTGCAAATTAGTACAGTCTTTCTGGAGTTCAGTCTGGCACCTTGCAGCAAAAGCCATAAAAGTGTTTCTGGCCTTTGACCCAATAATCTCTCTTCTGGGAATATATGTCATGAAAATAACGGAAAAGGAAATATAAACTATTTGCAAAAAGATGTTTACAGCTGCCTGTTCATAATAGGTGAATCCTGGAAAGGACCCAAATGCTCCACAATTGAGGAATGGTTAAGTAAACTATGGAACATTACTATGATGGAATATTATATAACCATTTCAAATGATAAATAGGAGTTCTCTGTCAATACATGAGAAAGTGTATACAGAAAAATGTTAGGTGAACAAGATAGAGTATGAAATAGGATGAATGAGTTGATTTCTACCCTGGAAAATGATGCTAATATAATGCTATGGTTCATAAAAGGTCACTGAATTATGTAAACAGTTGGTGTGAGGAGGTGAAGAGATTTTTTTCCCCTAAACAATTTATAAATTTGTTTATATTATATACAATTTATAAAATTGTTTAAATACACATTTTTTTTAAAAAGCTGTCAAGCAGTTGAAGCCAGTCAGCATGGATTTATAGTGATGCTGATCTGAAGGGCTCTCAGGCAATCTCCCTTTGCAGAGAAACAAAGAGTGAGAGCCATTCAGAGCCAAAGACTGGTAGGGTGGTAGCTCAGGAAGGCAGGGTCAGATGACCAAGGCAAGAGATGCCCAAGTTCTTTGCTGAAATAGCTCATCATGGTGCAGGTTTGTAGGGAGCTGAGCAAAGACAGGAAGAGATGAGGGCACTCAGGCAGTTGGGAGGAGGGGAGAGCCTGAACACCCCAGGGAGGGGAAGGGTTATGCTAGTAATGGAAGTAAGTGGGAGCTTTGGGGTCCTCCGGGTGTGTTAAGGACAGGGGGCCACAGGATGATGAGAAGATGAGAACTAACTGTGAGGTATGATTGAGGGGGAGGGTGGAGAGAGGTCCTTGGAGTAAAAGAGCTAGAAGGACAGCAATGTTAGATAGACATATCTGGAATGAACAGAAAAGGATAACCAACACAATGGCCATCCACTCATTTATTCACCCAACAAATACTCACTGAGCTTTAACCATGTCCCAGGCATTGTTGTCAGCACTAGGGAACCAAGAGTGGGATTTGCCCCCACTAGACTATGCCCCATGTTTCCTTCCTACGGCAGGCCCTACTACATGATTGGTATTTAGTTACTTTGGGTTAAGAGGATATAGAAATGAGATGAGTTCTGTTGGTCCTTTAAAGCCGGGTCCATCCAGTTTGCTGGAGACCTGGAAGCACGTGGAGGGGAGGTCATCAGGGCCCGCTGACCTGTTCCAGAGCAGTGGGGAGAGTTGCTCCCTGAGGAGGTGGGCACAGCAGAGATGGAGGGGTCAGGTTTAGAGTGGAGGGGAGAGGAGATACCGTTCTTTCTAGAACCAGAGGGAGCGACATGAAGACGGATGTAGGAATATGTTAAGACGTATTGAGGTGGAGAGTGGTGGGTTTGGAAATCACTCACAGACGTTCTCAGTGTTTTTCCATGAAGTCATTCATTTTACCATTTACTGGGCATCTGTCTAGCACACAGGTGGGGCCTGTAGAGATGAAAAGACTCACCATTATTCCCAGAACACTTACAAAGCTGTAAAATTGGAGTTGGTCTTGAGAACTGGGGCTTAGGAAGAGACGATCTACTCCTGAATCCCCCACAGAAGGAAGAAAGCAGTCCCTTTCCTGAGTTCCATGAAACCCTGGGGCCAGAAGCAAGAACATTGTCCTAAGCAGTGTTCCCAGGTCAGCCGGAGGCTAGAGGAGCAGAGGGGTGGGAGACTGCAGCAGAGCTCGGGAGGGACTGCTGGACTGGGGAGAGTGAGGATGGGCGAGTGATGGGGGCTGGTTCCGGGAAGGCGACAAAGATCCTTCTCTAGGGCCTTGCCTTATCTGGGGAAGAATGGACAAAGGCATTTAGAGCAAGTGGTATGATGCCTGGCGGCAGAGAAAGCCTGAGCACACAGACACCTGAAGGGCTGGATTGATGGGATCTGGCTCAGGAGCTAGCCATCAGCACAGTCCCTCTGCCAGTCTGCCTAGGAGGCTGCTGGCACCAGAGGTGGGGTATGGAGAGTCATTTAGTCAGTCAACAAACATTTACTCAGCTCACACAGTTCTGGTTTCTAATTCTTACTCTGTCATCTATTAACCGTGTGTCCTTGGACAGGTCACTTCACTTCTCCAAGCCTCAATTTCTTCATCTGTGAAATGGGTTTAATCCTCTGGAGGATTACATGAAATCATGTATCTATGAAGGCCCTTCAGAAAGCTGAATAAGCCATCAGTACATGCTAGCTAATATTTTTATTAAGAGCTAGGCCTAGTTCTGTGAGGGATACAAAGAGGAGCAAGAGGGCACCTGGGTGGCTCAGATGGTTAGGCGTCTGCCTTCGGCTCAGGTCATGATCCCAGGGTCCTGGGATCGAGTCCCATATCGGGCTCCTGGCTCGGCGGGGAGCCTGCTTCTCCCTCTGACCCTCTCCCCTCTCATGCTGTTTCTCTCTCGCTCGCTCTCTAAAAAATAAATAAAATCTTTAAAAAAAAAAAAAAAAAGAGGAGCAAGATGCAGTCCCCCTCACCCCCCCGCCCCTTCCTGCTACAGCTTCCTGTAGTGAGGAGAGACAGATATAAACAAGGGATTACAACCAACCAGAATTTAGTGCGGTGATTGTTAAAACAGTAGCATGCCTGCTATGGGAGCCTGGAGGAAGAAATAATTAGTTCTGCCTGGAGAGGTCGGGGAAGGCTTCCCAGAGGAGGAGCCATTTGAGCTGGGCCATGAAGAGGATCACCTGGCAGAGAAGAGGGAGAAAGGCATCACAGGCAGAGCAAGTGCCTTGAGCAAAAGCAGGGAGGCCAGCAAGGGCGGCATGGGCTTGGGGAATGGTGACTAGCGCTGCTAGCCTGCAGCCTGGCAGGGCAAGGTGGGTGGAGAGCTGGAGGGTCCCTTGGGGCCACTACGGGAAGAGCCTTGAGCTAAGGGCCTGAGCTGAAGTGTGCAGATGGATTTCTGCCACAGTGGGCAATTTCTGAATTTTTGTCAGCAAGGGAGTGACACACTCAGGAGAGATGCCTCTGATGGGACGGGGGACAGAAGGAAGAAATTGAGAGTCAGTGTAGGGGCACCAGCAGGAGCCCGAGGCTCAGCGCAGACCCTGGCCCCTGCAGCCACCCTGCAGCACTCCCCCAAACGATTTCTTGTGTAGGGAGCCAGTCGTCACTGTGCCCGTCGCATCCAGGTTCTGCTGCCACACACACATTCCCCGCCGTGGGTGAGAGGTCCCCCTGGTGAATACAGGGCCAAGACCTGCGGGCCCAGAGTCTCTCCCCTGCCATTCTGGGGGTGCTCCGTGAGCCCCACACCGGTTGGAGGGCTGTCGGGAAGGCAGGCCGCCTTGGGGTCTTTCACAGGAGGAGTGAAAGGACAGTCCCCACCTGTTACGTTGATTTTCCTTTTCAAAAAGAGAGAGCTTTGCTGATGAAGAGCGATAAGTGTCTCTCCCTGGCGAGGAAAGGATTTTAATAACGTCTGCTGATGACTCTTGCCCTGCTCCACCGAGATACAGAGACTCATTCTTCTTTCCTTTAATAACCCAGTGTCACTGCACCAGGAGGGAGCCAGCTCTGGCCTCTCCCTTCTCCTCGCCCCAGTGACACGCAGCCCTGTGCCCCCAGCTCGGGCCTCTCCCGTGTCCTCAGTCTCCCTCTCTTCGCTGCTGCCAGATCCCACTCCCTCCCCTGCCTCTCATTTGTCTGAAAGAGTCAGGAGGCTGGGAGACACCTTATTAACAAGGAACTCACTCCAAAGAGATCCATGAGCTGGTCAGTGGGGGAGTGAGCTCCCCGTCACATTGGTAGTGATCACATAGGCTGGAGATCTTGCCAAGGAGATTCATGTTAGCAGATAAAATGCGGTTCTCAGACTTCAGTTTACTCCAGGATCACCTGTGGAGCTTATTAAAAATGCAGTTCCAAGCCCTGCTCCCAAGCTTCCTCTCTCTGGGTCTGCAGAGGGCGGAGGAATTGCAATTCCCACAAGCCCCTCGGGAGACTAGGGCAGGAGACACTTGGGTGAGCTTGGACAAGTTGCTGCCTCAGATTGTCCTGCTAACCCAAGCTAATAGCCTCTCCTCACCTGCTTTCCACAGTCCACGAAAGTCCTGACCCATTTCGGTGGTCTGGGAGCTCGAACCGCATGGTATGTGAAACTTGGTTTTGTACTCACAGTAGCTAACACTCACTGAGCACATGGGTGCAAGGCATCTGGGTAAGCACTCTGTATGCCTCTCATCTGGTCCCCCGGCTGCGCTGTGAGCATGCCCTTTACTGCCCGGGTTCCATGCACCCGGGCTCCTGCCCCTAACCCCACTCCATGTGGCTCACAGCACAACCTGTTGAAGAGCGACTATCAGGAGGAAACATTTGGGAAAAACCGCAATGGAAACGTCTTTTCCCATAAGAAGTTCAAAGGAAAATGGTCCTCAAAAGAAGGAAGCTATTTTTCCAATTGTTTCCTTTCCCCAGGTCTTCCTGTGTATGGCCTGATATCCTTCCTCCAAATAACTCCCTCTCCCCCTGCACTCCACACCCTTGAACTCAATTCCCAAACCACCCTGTTTGCCACCCTTCTCCTGGGTTCTCAGATCTGTAACACGTAGATTCCCCTTGATGCCCTCTCTCCTTCAACCCTTACCCGAACCCTGGTGACTCCTCGCTGCGGCCTCTCTGGGCTTCACCCCTTGATTGTTTTCTGGCCTCACACCAGCCCCCATTACCACCACCACTTCATGCCTGGAAGGCTCCCTTCATCACACTCCTACCTAGAATTCAGTCCTCCAGCCTTCCAATCTTCTAGGGTGGCGAGCTTCAGTTACATCTTCCTAAGCTCGTCACTGGCATCTTGCGTTACCTTGCTTAACCATCTGCATTGCCTCCTCAATGCCTTCCACACGGAGTCCAAGTCCCCTGCCACCCCAACCCATGTCTCCCAGCTTCAGCCGTGTGAATCCTTCCCTGCAGGTCCCGCCCGTCTGCTGTGTTCTCTCCAGCCACAGGTCTTTGCTTAGGCAGTTTCCACCACCAGACAGGCCCCCAGCCCATTTTCTCTCACCCCAACCCTTCGCTCTTTAATGGCCCAGTGCCGAGCTCCTCATCACCCCGCCCCCGCACCCCACAGCCTTCTCTGGCTGAGCCCACCTTCCTTTACCGTGAATTCCCTGACGCACAGTGTGCATGCTTAGCATCCCTTACTCTCACTTATTTATTTGTTGTCTTAGAGTTATTCTAAGGTTGTTTCAGGTCTGTGTGTTTTTCCCTCCCCAGCCAGATGCTGTTGTTTAAGAACAATAACCAGACTTTCTTGCTCTTTGTCTCCCCCCACGCCACACTCCGCCAGAACAGGGGAATGGCTTTAGTAACTTTGCATCGAATTGAAACAATTCCTAAATGACCATCCCTTGAATTACAATGAATGACTCTGAAGTCCAAAACCAGTGGAGTGTGTGCTTTGCAGATGGAAATGATCAGATGATATAATGGGGACAAAGAACACAGGACTAAAAGGTAGAACACCTGCTTTATAATCGCACATTTTCTACTGAGCAGCTGTGAGATCCAGGGCCAGTCGCTGCACTCCTCTGTCCTGAGGGGTCAGGCCAGATGCTGCGAGACCCTTCGAAGCTCACACGCTATGCTCTGTGCTGACCCAACCACCCTCTTTCCTAGCCAACGGGCAAGGACACATGTGTGTCTCTCTGGATCTTCTTTTACTTACGTGTGAAATGCAGGCTTCGGTAATAGTAACTAATTTATAGAGTTGTCGTAAGGATTAAATGCAACAATTCAGAAGGCTCTTGGCCCAGAGCCTGGCCCGTAGAAAGTGATAATAAATGGTAGCTCTTGTTACATCACGTGGCCAGGGTTGGGAGAGGGGGGTGTGCCCACGGGAGAAAAGACGGTGGGCCCCTAGGGTTCTGATCCAAGTCGGAAGTCCCAGTGTCCATGACGCTGTGTGAGCTCTGAAGAGGTCAGGCTGGGGCCCCGCATAGTGGCCTTGCGGTGGCTGGAGCACCAACCACCCCATTCATGACAGCACTGCTGGAAGTTGGGGTGACCCTGTTGTATAGTCCCATCGATTTTCCCATTACCCTTTCATGCTGCGCATTAAAGGCTTTGCAGATCCACTCTGTTACCTTCTTTCTTTATTATCTCCAGGGCCTGTCCAACTGCTTGGGAGGCTAAATTGCCTGGATACAGTAAAGCTTTCCTGAGGGTGAGACACCTCTTCTTGGGCAGTGCTTGGAAGCCAGGAGCCTTGGAGTCCCTCCTGGCTCTCTCCTTGGGTCACCCACTGACAAGGACCCTGCAGGAGCAGATACTATGCCCTTGGGGCCCCCACACAAGCCACTGCCAGCTGCAGGGGGAGAGCCCAGCGGAGTCAGGTCTTCACCCCTGTTGGGCGTCTCCTCCGGTCTTACCTGGTCTCAGCCTGCTCCTGGTGAGATTGCCTTCACTTGATCCTCCCCGCCCTCGCTCCCGCCAGGTTCCTCATCTTGCTTCCTCTTGGCCCCATCTGTCTCTGCCCCATCCCAAGACCTGTCCCTGGGCCCTGCCTCCTGGAGGTCTCTTTGTTTAGTGATTCCATGTTGTATTCTAGATCCTAATACATGTGCAGCCTTGCAAAAGAGGCCCTATTCTGAACTTAAGTTTGCCTCGATTTTCTTATTTGGGAAATGGGACTAGGAGTCCTCTCCTGGGGACCAGGGGGAGATGGAGTCCATATGGTTCTCGGAGCAAAAGAGGCCAGGAGAACAAGCACGGCTATTATTTTTGAAGAATGACCAAAGATAATGAGGTTGATAATTCATACTACAATCATCTCTACAAATTAATTTTCTCTCATTCACCTTGAAAAGCAAAACAGCAATTCAAAGATGTATATGCAACCCAGCTGACATCCTCAGCAGCACGTCTGCACCCTCTGAGGGCAGGTTGGAGTTTGGGATATGATTGATCAGAATTAAGTCTGGTGAACAAACGAAGTGATCAAACAGAATATTATTCTCCTCCCTTGCAATGATATAAAGTAAGGAGATGACTTGATTGTTAAATTGGTACTAAGGGAGATTTTTAGAACTCAGTGAGAAGTTCTAAAACATTCTTTGGAATAAGTGTTGCTTCCCAAGGTGACAGTTTTGAAGGGAAATGCACTTACATGATTAAGTTTTGATCTACTGGTATATTAAACAGAAACTTGTTTGGTGGCAGGTGAAAGAAGGTCTTAAAGGGAAAAATCATTTATTGTCTCAGGGATTGAAACATCCACGGTTAGTTTCTCTTTCAGGAATGGCTGCATCCAGGGGCTGAAATTATATATTCAGGACCTAGGCTTTCTTAATGTTCTCAGTTCTTTTCCTGTGCTTTCTGTTTACTTGCAAGCAAACAGGCCTTCCTAACATGGTGGCCCCCTGCTGCTTAATCTTCAAATGCAATGGAAAAGAGAGCTTCACTTTTCCGGGCAGTTCCCAAAAAAGCTCCAGGATGGATTCTCATTGGCCTGGCTTGTGCGATGGCCTTCCCTAAACAATCGTCCTGGCCCAGGGGATGGAATTCCCTGAGTGACCAGGCCTGGGTCATATGTGTTTTTTTGAAACCAGGTTTATTCCACATGGATCAAGAGAAGGAAGGGCGGGCGGATCCACAGAGGAAAAATAAGGTGCTGGTTCCAGAAGAGGGGCAAGTGCCTGCTGGGCAGAAAAAAACAGCAGACATGCACTGTGGCTTTTTTTTTTTCAATGGGTTTCATAGTTGCTGTATTAAAGTGATGGAATCATGAAAGATTTCCTTTTAAAATGTTATTTTATTCTTGTGTTACAGTTAACAAAATACATAGAAATACAGATGTCCCTCAAAAGTAATTTATTCTTGAGAAAAAAAAAAAAAAAAGAAACTGCTTCCTTCATTTCCAGTTTCATTTTACGGTGTCCTTGTACTGAAGAGTAAGGGCATTTGTCTGGAGAGGTTTTCAGGAAGGTCTAACCAATTAGCATGGATATGTTCTCATCTGTTCTCCCCTTTATGCAACATCTGGCTGGCATGTTGGGCAACACTCTCTGGTTATAGAATAGAGTTAAGGTTTTCAAACTCTGTTTTAGAAGTAGAACCCTTTTGGCAAATACCATCTCCTCCACTTGTCAAACAGATGACAACAGAACTGCTCTGGTCGATCCCGGGGTAGGAAAGCCAAATCCCATCCTCTAAGCCCTCTCCTCCTCCTGTCCTCACCCTTTCCCTCAGCCTCTGATTCATGACTGCCGAATCCTGAGGCTCCAGGAAATGCAATTTGAAAACCACTGGAATATAGCAAAGGAACTAGCTCTCTAGAACGAAGTCTGGGGCTTTGGCTTCAGCCCCATAGATGGAAGAGGCACAGAACAGACATTTATTGAGTACCTACTGTTCAGAGGCTGTACTTTCTTTATGTCATGAGAAGCCTATGACAATCCCATGAGGAAGGAATTATTACCCCTTTTTACAGAAGGAAAGATTGAGGCTCAGAATATCATGAAGCTGACAAAGTATGGAACTCGTCTCAAAGCCAGGTCTTTCTGATTCAAACTGCTCCATGTCTCCTCCCGTGTTCGTGGAGTATCTCCTCTACGCCAGGTGCCATACTAGGGGCTTGGGTACAGACTATTTCATTGGATCTTTTCAAAGCCCTTTCCCTAAGGGAAAGGATCCAGATCACAAAGAGAACATGTTGTATGACTTTATATAAATTTCAAAAATACATCTACCCAATCTATAGCTATAGAAATCAGAAATAGTGGTTACCCTTGGTAGAGCGGGGATGGAGTGGGGGGTGGTGCTACTGACTGGGAAGGAGCCTGAGGGAGTCGTGTAGGGTGCTGGAAATGCTTTGTCTCTTGATCTGGCTGAGGGGTGCACAGGTGCACACATATATAAAAATCCACCAAGCTATACCCTTAAGATTTGTGTGATTTATTACATGTGAGTTATACCTCAGTTTTAAAAAGTTAAAACCCTCCTTTTTTTTTTTTTTAATTATCATTGTACAGATGAGAAAACTGTGGTTCAGGAAGGTAACTCGTCTAGGATCCCACTGTCAGGACTAGAACCGTCCAAGAACTGTGTGGTGTCATCTTCCTGGCATGGGCGCTCAGCTAGGGCATTTCCAGCAATCTTTGGGTGCAAGCAGTCATATCCAGAGACTGGCATCAGAGAGAGCTGTGTGTTGCCCAAGGTGATGGTCAGTCACTTCAGGTATGCAGGGCCGTGTCCTTACCCCTGCTCTCTCCTGCCCCCCACCGCGCCCCCATCCTCCTCACTGGGTGGCTTTGGTTCGATGGCACCTTAGCTCTCTCTGATGTTTCTGTGTTGGTCTGATGGCTGATGGGGAGAAGGACAGAACCCTGGGCAAGGCGTGAGCTCAGAGCCAGGAAAGGTGTAGGTTGTGAGTGGGTGAGGGAAGGATAAGCTAGGCCTTCCCAAATGCCACCAGGGACACTTTGTCTCCCGCCAGAAGGCCTGGCTTCTGAAAGCCTCCGGGGTCAGTCTCCGTGTCCCCAGAGCTCCCCCTTCAGGCCTGACTTCTGTCTATTCAAACCCTGCCTGGATCCTTTGCCTCTTCACTTACACTATAAAAGCAGCTTCTATTTTTAGATTCCATTGTAAGGGAGACCCTGGGATTCAGGCCAGGGACCCAGGGAGCTGGGAAACCACAGTCCCAGGGGCTGGCTCAGCTGTATGACTGAGTGGATAAAATGGCAGTGGCCTTGGCACCAAGTGGGTATAAATCTAAGTCTGGTGGTGAATCCCTGGGAAGCCCTGAGTGAAACCCTGGCTCCACGGATCTGGGTGCTGGGCTAGGATCATGGTCACAGTGAAAGGCCTGCCTCCCTCCCCTCCCCTCCCCCTCAGTTCTGTCCGCCACGAAGCTTCAGGAACAATCAAGCCAAACCCAAATCTGGCCACATCTTCCACTGAAAACTCTGCAACACTGCCGCTTGCACCCAGTGGCTCGGGAGCACCATCAGAGGGTTTTAAGGAAGGAAACACGTGCTACGATAGAGTTGGCATCCGAGCCAAGTCTTGAAGGTTGGGCAGGATTTCAGGAAGTGAGCAGAGAGCCCACTGAGGGGACGTGGGAGTTTTGAGTAAGACAGGCTGCCACTGTCAGGGCCAGGCTAGGATATTGGACTTCACACACAGCCACTGACAACTGGTGACAAAATTTTTGAAAAGAAGAATAATCTGGCAATGGTGTTTACAAAAAAAAAAAAAAATTCTTTTTCTATGTAAGAAGATCCAGAGAGAAAATATGTTGGAGGCAGAAAGATCATGTATTTAATCATTCAGCAAGCCTTACTGAGCACCTATTATGTGCCAGCCACCGGGCTGGGTCCTGAGGAAACAGCGTCAAACAAAGAAAATAGGGATCTTGTCCTCCTGGGCCTTATCATCAACAGAAAGGAAAAATACTGAGCCAGAGATTACCAGTGTGATGCCTGATGTGAAGGAGAAGGCCCGGGTGGTAGGAGTGCTCACTCATCAGGGAAATCCCATCCCATCTGGGGCATTGTGACTTCCAGCTGAGACCTAGAGGGTGGGAACAGGAGGGGGCAGGAGCAGGGGGAGAAGTGGTCTGGGCAGAGGGAACACACAGAAGAGGTCTTTGAGGCTGCAAAGAACAGGATACATTTGGAAGTTTTTAAAAAGTTGAACATGCTCGAGCTCAGAGTGGGGAGGAATCCTGGTAGACAAGGCTGGAGAGGAGAGGGGTGGGTGCGGCAAAGGCAAACTGGGGCCCAAGGGTCTGTGGGATAGCCCACCTGCCATTTTAGAGATCACGCTGGTTCCAGGAGAGTGGATGGAGGAGGGCCGCAAGAAGGATACAGGGCCACCATTTAGGAGGTCATTGCAATGCTAGAGAGAGATGACAGAGGCTGTAGTCAGGGAGTGGAGAGGAGTGGATGCATTCCAGGGCCTGGTGGTGACAGAATCTGCAGGACTTGCGGGGGAGGGAGGAGGCAGGGAGGGCTCCAGGGTTCCCGGCCTGGAGGTGACCACACCACAGTAGTGAAAGCCTCTTTCCCTTTCAGTCCCTCCTGACCACCAAATTGTGTGTTCCAAGCTTTGCCCTGCAACTGGATCCAAAGCTCCTGGAAGCTAAGTAGTAGGTCTTTCTTTGCCCTGGACCACATCTATCCCCGAACCTTCCAGGTTAGAGATGCTCAGCAGCTAGCTGCTCAATGAATGAATGATAACCACCAAGGAAGCATCTGAATTGATCCCAACCGTGGCCGGCCATGGCCAGCCCTGGCTTTCCTCCCCTCCCCGCGAGTGACAGGCAGAGCCCAGGGGGCAAGGAGCAGAAGTGGCTTGTGGGCGCGGTGCCATCTGGAATACTTAAAACATGAATTGCAAGTCAAGTGGCCCCTCTCACGGTTAATCGATGGCAGCATATCCTGATCGCTTTCATTATTATTATTTTCTTATGCAAGTGTGATCAGGAGATTTATTGTTGAGGCTACAGAGGCAAAATCAATTATTCATGTTATAAATTAGAAAATGATTTATGTCTACAGGAGACGAGGCCTCAGTGAGTCGAGCCCATTACAGATAAGCTTTGCTGAAAGGACCAAGATTTATCTGTAAACTTCACAAATTGCTGCTCGCCAATCCAGTCTTATCCCCCACCCTCTCCCAGGGCACCCATCCCTCTCCCTGAGTCATTCTGTCGTTCTCTGTCGTCCACCATCCCCTTGACCCCTCTCCCTGCTTCCCACTGACTTCTTGTTCTTCTTTCCTGTTTTTAACCTTTGACAAATGCCCCATCACTTGCTCATATCTCTTTTGGGGGAAGACACGCCTGAACTTCTAAACAAACTTTCTGGTCTTTGGGTACAGCCTGCCCCATGCAGGAGAGTCAACCAACAGACGGGGGAAGAATCCTCTTCGTTCCTTTGCAAACCTGCTAAGAGGACCGAGTCACCTCTCTTGGAGCAGATGACTCCTGCCTCTGGCAAAAGACAACCATTACCCAGCATGTCCCCCGTCTTCCTCTTGGGTTCCTCCCAGGGAACAAGGCAATGAGAAGCCACGCGAGGCTACGGAAAGCCCATGGGCTTTGGAGTCAAATGGACAGGGAATGGAATCCTAGCTGTGCTGCCAACAGTGTGACTTTGGGCAAGTCATACCCTGTGAGCCTCAGTTTCCTCATCTGCACAATAGGTTTCCAGCACTGGCCCCACATTATGGGACTGTTGAAGGAGTAACAGGGATGGCAGCCCCAGCACTGTGCCTGGCACAGAGGGAATGACCCCAAGATGTGAGTTTATTTGGGTGGACAAGAGACTGCAAATGGAATACCCCTCTCCCTGCTTCTCACTCTTCTGTCAAACAACAGCGGCCCGGAACTCAAAGAAAAATTGACGCGTCAAAGAGGGGTCCTGCGAGTAAGGGAGAAGTATGTGCCGATGATGCCCGCTTCCAGCGAAGGCATCAAGAGCATAGGGAAACGGGCTCTGCCCCAGGAGTCAGGAAAGCAAGGTACAGACTCGCTCTCTCATGAACCTGTGACCACGGCAGGTCTCATTGCTCTCTGAGTCTCCCTTTCCCCTCCTGTTGAATGGGGGCAGGGGGGATACCTGCCCTGCTGCCTCATAGGTTGTTTTGTTTTGTTTTGTTTTTGAGAGAGAGAGAGCATGTGCGGGGGGGTGGGGCGGAGGGGCAGAGTCCGACGCAGGGCTCCATCTCACCACCCTGAGATCATGACCTGAGCCAAAATCAAGATTCAGACGCTTAACCGCCTGAGCCACCAAGGCGCCCCCCTCAAAGGTTTTTGTATCAAATGAAAGGAAGGCTCTAGAGTTGCTTGGACAATCACAATAATCACAACACCTTCTAGCATTCTTATCGGAAGACATAGGAGAAAAAAGAGATTTGGGTTGGATGGAGGACAACTGCAGCAGAAATGTGCTTAAGAAGCATTAGTCTCAAACTAGTGATGTAATGTATGGTGATTAACATAACAATAAAAAATTTTTTAAAAAAGAAGCATCAGTCTCTTAAATGGTTGAGTAAATGCATCTAGAATGCCCTGAGGTGGCCCCAGAGCCCCCTGAGGGATCTTCACATCTCACCAGGGGCTGTGGTGGTCCTGGCCCTGCCAGACTCCCAGATCCAAGGCTAATATGATGGCACAGGGCCATCTTACGTCTGATTTGGTGCAGAGGCAGGAAGTGCCGTCCCAGAGAGCTTCACCCCTCTGAGTGCCCACAATGTGCCAGGAACACCCTACGGTCTAGTGGAGGAGACAGACATGAACAAAATGACATGTACACATAAACCTATGAATTGCAAACCGCAAGAGGATTCTATGGTAAAGAGGTACAGGGAGCTGTGAGATCCAGGAAGGGGGGAGTCAGGCAAAGTCCCCTATAAAGAAGTGAGTCTAAGCCAAGACCCAAAGGACCAAAGGACAAGTAGGGGTAAGGAGGGGAAAGGGACAGGTGGGGTAGACTGCACGAACCCCGTTGGGGGGGGGTAGCAGGGAATTGAAGGAAAGCAGGCTAGTGTGATTGGAATGTAGAGAGTCAGGAGGTGGGTAACTGGTGGTGGGGGGTGGGGAGGCAGGCATGGGTCAACTTTGGAGAGAATCTAAAATAGCCTCTAGCTCCCAGCGGAGAACCTGCCAGCTTTTGAGTGAATGTCTAACTAAACCCCAGGAGCCTGATCCCAGGGGCATAGTCCTGGCCTGGGAAACTCAGCCATATCCCTCTTCCAAAGGGCTGGAACCCTGGGATCTGCTGAGTCTCCTCTTTCAAGGGATCTCATGTTGAAAGACAGAACTTCTCCCTCTGTGTCCTGGAAGATCATGAGAGACTAGGCTCCAGGTTCCCTGAGGAAGTTCCAGAGTCCACTCCACCCTGGCCCCAGAGGCCTGGACACTTTCTCCAAATTCATGGGCACCTGCCCCTGTGGGTCCTGAGGCCTGAAAGTAATGTTTCTCACCTCCCATGGCTTTCTTTAAGTCCTGATACCCGGCCTTTAAGCTGATGGGAATCCCATGAACCTGTCCTCTCTCTGTGCCCAGTGAGACAGCCCCTACTTCTCCTGTCCAAGCAAGAACCACATCCCCCAGAGCCAGCCTTGAGTGCCACTTGGACACACAAGACCTCCAATGCCTCCCCTTCTGTTGACCAAACAGCCTCAGATTCACCCCAGCTCCAAAGATATTCTCACTAGATTCAACTTTCATTCTTTCATCTGATCTCCAAGGGCTGGTGTTCAGCTGTTTCCAAGGAGTATCAGATATTTCCCCCAGAAATCCCACCAACCTTAAAGCCCACATTAGATGATCTGACTCTCCACCTCCAAGCCCCAGGGGCTCCCCGTTGGCCATGTCTATAATGAGGGTCAAAGTCATTAGCATGGCAGAGAAGGTCATCGAAGTGGGGCCCCACATGATGTCTCCAGCCCTGTCTGTCCCCAGCTGTAGAGGACCACTTAACATGCGTTGTCCTTCATACCCAGCACACGGCCTCTCTCACCATCAAAATCCTGCTTGTTCATCATGCCCAGTTCAAACACTGCCTCCCAGTAGGCCCCGGCAGGGATGGAGACAGCAGAGTGAAGTAGAGAGTCCCCAGGGCTTGAACCTTGGCTTCTCTACTGAATAGCTGTGTCCCCTCTCTCAAGACCTAACCTCTTTGGGCCTCAGCTTCTCCATATCTTAGAGGTAGACCATTTCCCTCCCAGGTAATGGTAGAGTCCATGTGTTTGGGCAAGAGCTGCGGCTTGGGGTCCAAATCCAGCTAAGGAGACATACGAAAACTGGAAACCAGGCAAAGAGATGGGGAGCAGCCTTTCAGAGGCAGTCCAGGCCTTTCGGGGGCCACAGAGCACTCTTGGAACAGGGTCTCACTACCAACTTGGAGCTGAGAGGACTCTAGTGAAAGAGCATCATGGGGGTTACGTTGCATACACAACATAGGCATCAGCTCTGGGGTATCGAGGAAGGCAAGTGGGGGCTTTGGAGGGAGAGGAGGTGGCAGATGCAGGCTCATGGCAGGAGCTAGAGCAGCTGCCCTGGAACACCGACCGGCTTACATCGGGGAGGGAGCTTCAGCTCCCGCCGGAGAGGGAAGCACCAGCGGTTGATGAACTAGCTTTGGCAACGCTTGGTTACCTTGTCCTGCCAATAAAGTCACCAGGATTGAAAAATGAAACCAACTCCCTCCCTTGCCCTTGTCCTCGGGTGTTCTGTGTGTCTGAGCTCTGCCCTTTTTGCTGCCAAATTACCTTTGCTCCCCTTGCTCTGAAAAGCTGCTGGCGAAATGACCCCCCCATGTAGGTCATACAGCAACATGGATGTGTTAGGCATGTGGATGGTGCTGGAACTGAAGGTGGCTGGATTCACACGGGAGGGGAGATGGGTCTGAAGGGAAGGGACCATCTGTCTCTCACCCTAGGTGAGAAAACACCCATGAAGCTTTGTTTAAAGGCAACAGGGAGTCAGTTAAAAGTGTTTATTCACACCAGTTCAGAATCGGGTAGGCCTGGAATGCAATATGGGTTCTGCCACTTCGCAGCTGTGTGATCTTGGAAAAGTCAACTTACCCTAAGCCTCAGTGTGCTCATCTGAAAAATGGGAGGAAGAATGTCTACCTTAATGAGTTGTTGTGAGGCTTCAGTGAAGTTATATGTTGAATTTAATGCCTGATTACTGGTGGTGGTTGTAAGTGGCTGCCGTTATCACTAACCCTCCCAGCTGAGCCCTCCTGCTTTCTCTTAGAACCAGGTGGGAAGGCCAGGAATTAAAATAAAGCAGACTGGGAGAAAGAAGCAAAGATTGACATTAGGAGGGTGATGATGGCTACGAGGAAAATAGGTTTGCATGGGGAGAGACATTGCCCGAGAACTTGAGCGCCCGCCCTCAAAATCTCTTTGGCGTGCCCTCAATTGGGGGGTGAGCATAGGAGTGGAGCAGCCAGCACGATGTCCCCCCCCAGCCTATGCGGGGTGCAGACAGGGTCTTGCAGATGCTGGGTGGGGAGCCAGGCTGGTGTTAACTATAACCGAGCCCGAACTTTTCCTCTTTAAAGAGCTCTCTAAGGCTCTGGGCAGAAAAATGCCTAGTACAAATATAATACGCGCTTAATAAATTTTTGTTGGAAGGAAGGGAGGTGCTAGGGAGGGTGCGAGGGAGGAAGGGAAGAGGAAAAGGAAGGCAGGCTCTAAGGAAGGAAGCCAGTGAGAGCAGGAGGGGGTCTGGGCTCACACCTATTCCCTGTCTGCCATACCTCCAGGTAAGAGGCTGCATCTGGTCGGCCCCACGGCCTCCGAAGTGGTGCTGTGAATGTTATAGTCCGATCATTTCCCCAGCTGCTCAGGGGCCGACAGCTGGTCCACAACCCCTTTGTGCAGATCCTGGCAAGCCTGTGGCCCCCTCACCTCCAGCCCCAGCCCGGGGCTCAGGCTGGGCAGCGTAGGTACGAACTAAGAACTCCCAGGCCGCTTGCTGCCTCCCTCCTCCTCTGACCCCACGGATCTTTTCCGCTGCCATCCCAGCTCCTTGCCTTGCTCCACTGACCAAGCAGCACATCAGTGCACTGCCCCTCAGGCTCCAGAGCCTCCATGCCTTTGCGGCATTGGCCTGGTTCACCCTTTAGAAAGAGCAGCATTGTCTGAAACTTCCCACATCCCCCTGCCAGCTTGTAACTGCCTCTCCCCTCGCTTCCCTGTTACTGACTCTCCCCCCTCTGACCAAAGTAGCTTCTCCTGTCCTCTGCATGGTGGCTCCACTTCATCTTGAATTAAATCAGTGTATCTGGTTCAGTGCTAGGTGGGCACTCAGACATGTAGGGTCATCTCAGGAAACCCTGAGCCACCTCCAAACTTGCTCACATCCTTAGTCCAGAACATTCTTCATTCCCCTTGCCACCCCAACTTCTCCTCCCGCCAAAGTCTACAGGTGATGCTTCTGTAAGTCCCTACATTTAGCTTACCTCTTCCGATACAGATTGCACCTAAGGCCCAGCTCAAAGGCCACCTCCTCCCAAAACCTTCCCAGAGCTCACCCATCAGAATCAATCACCGGCCATTTGCTGAAAACACTGTTTTGGCATAAGTCACAGGCTGCCTGCATTAGGCTCAGTCGTGTGTCTGCCTCCCCGCCCCACCCCTTACCTTTATAAACCCCACCCCTAATTTTATAAACAGGAACCTTATTCATCCCTGCATCCCTGGCCCTAGCTTGTTGCCTGGAAGGTACTACAATAATGTATGTTGAGTTGCCTAAATGGTGGGTACTTACGGACTGGCTGCTTTACCAGGCCCCCAGCCCCGTCAAAAGATGAAAACTTGTGTTGTGAAGAAGGACATCTCTTCAGGTTCACAATTGCCCAGGGATGGAGCAACGACAGGGCACTTTTCCCGTCCAGCCCCGCAGCCTCCAGCACACGTACAGAATGGCCCGGATGTGTGCGGTACCCGTCTGTCATCACAGCACCATGCTTAGGGACTATTTGTCACCGCAATACTGATTTCTACTAGGACCCCCAGATCTTTTTCATCCACACACATATATAGCCTAGGAGGACGTCCCCCCCCACACACACCTTTTCATTTATATAGTTTTTTTTCCTTTGGATAAAAACATAGTTTTGATCCACTTGTCTGTATAATGACCAGGAAATAATAAATTTGGGCCAACATTCACCTTCGTCCTTTTCCCGATTTCCATTTTCCTTGTAGATGACACCTTCAAGTTAAAAACCTCAGGCATTTTGGCCTCTTCAGATTTGCTCCCATAGCCAAAGAGTCAGTTCATTCTTGGGAATGTTTCCAGATTCATCCCTCCTTTCCCATCTTTAGTTGCCACTGTCATGATGTGGTCCTCAACACCTCCCACCCGAGGACCACTCCAATGGAACACTAGAGCAGAAAAGAACAATAGAAATCATGGTCCAATCTCCTCGTTATGGAGATGGGGAGACGAGGTTCAGAGGCAAGCTAACTGTCATGCTGAGAGGGAGCGAACACCCCATGAGGGCAGGGTCCACGTCCAGCGTCTTCAGCTCTGTCTCCCCAGCACCTGGCCCAGGGGCACAGAGCCCTGGACCCAGTAAGCGACTTGGATCCGACATCCAAGATCAGCCAACAGCAAGCCAGACTCAGGGCTGGGTCTTCGGGCTCTCGGTCCAGGATGCTGTCCTCCCTGGCAGTGCGTGGCCGCCTGGCTCATCCCCTAGCCGCCAACCGAAACTGTGTTTCAACATCCAACAAACGCTTCCCTTGACAGGCAATCCTCCTGCCCCAGAACTTAACACGGATCTGGATTCAGGGCGCCTGGGTGGCTCAGTGGTTAAGCGTCTGCCTTCAGCGCAGGTCACGATCCCAGGGGCCTGGGATCGAGCCCCACGTCAGGATCCCTGCTCAGCAGGGAGACTGCTTCTCCCTCTCCTCCCAGCTCCTTCTCTCTGTTGCTATCTCTGTCTCTCTCTCTCAAATAAATAAATAAAATCTTTAAAAAACAAACAAACAAAAAACTATGGATCCTTATTCATTGCCTTGTAATGAAACACACTTTCCCTCTTTTCTCAAATCATAGGGGCATTAATGTTTTTCTTTCAGAAGAAAAGCTCAAATAGTATGAACTGTCGAGGGTGAGAGAAAGAAGAGAATGGACTTTGACATCCAAAATTCATGAAAATCCAGACCTGATCTCTGGGCAACAGGACCTCAGGCCGGGAGATGATGAACCACTCTGACTGGCTCGATGAAGTCAAGGAGAGGGACAGGAGGGGGAGCAGGGCCAAGTGGGGACAAGGTAGAGGAGCCGGAACTGAGGGAATCTTCACTTCGTCCGAGGGAAGCAGAGCTCAGCAGCCAGGACGTGTCGCCCAGTCGGTAAGCTCTGCCCCTGGGGCTCATCAAGTGGGGATGTCAGGACAGGCTGGGTCTTCAGAATGGAAACCATGAGGCCTCACACTGGATTGGTGCCTTAGCCGAGTAGTCTCTGGGTTTGGGGGCTGGAGCTACAGTGCCAAAGGGAGGACCACCACCAAGCACCTGTGATCTTTAGTCAAACATCCAAGACGGGGCGTCCCCCTCTGCGTTCATCTGTTCTGGCTGCCAGAATAAGGTATCACCAACTGGGCAGCTTAAACAACAGAAATCTATTTTCTCACAGTCCTGGAGTCAGAAGTCTGAGATCAAGGTGTCAGCAGGGTTGGTTTCTTCTGAGGCTTTTCTCTGTGGCTTGTGGATGGATGGCCATCTTTGCGCTGTGTCTTCACACGGTTTTTCCTCTATGCTCACACACGCCTGTGCCTGAACCTTCTCTTCTTATAAGGACACCAGTCAACTGGATTAGGATCTACCCTAATGACCTCATTTTAACTTAGTGACCTCTTTAAAGAGTCTGTCTTCAATACAATCACATTAGGGTGGCTAGGACTTCAACATATGAATTTGGAGTGGGGGATAGAATTTAACCCATAATATCCTCTCAGAGAAGAGGGTCCAGGGTAGTGTGGGCACAGGATAAAGGTTGCAGAGAACCTACCTGGCTGCTTCTTGACATAGGTCCACAGGTAGGAGGGACGTGAATGTAAATGCCAGCTGATAAATGCCTATGGGCTTGGGGGTTTCTGGTTAAAGACCTTTGAAAGAGCACTGCTTCTGAGACTGGCAGCAGTAAAGAGGTTCTGAGCAGGTGGTGTCACAGTTCTAGGAAAGGCAAACTCAGCCTAGGTAGGGATATCCAAGAGTCTACCTGGGCAGAACCAGGGTGTGAAAATCAGCTTGTTGTCCCACTGGTAAGTGGGCTGTGGGACCCCGGGCAGCATAGAGCTCTCGATGATGAGGGTTGGGAGCCAGATAAACAGCTCATTCAGCAGGACCAACATGGTGGGAGGTAGAGTAAGGCAGCAGAGCTAAAGACCTTGGGAACAGAGGCCTGGTATACCTGCTGTGCTAATATCTCCAGTTAATGACCTTGCTGAATTACACCCTTTACCCTGTAATTTTGTAGTCCTGCCCACCTTGACTCTGGACTATCATGTGATTTGCTTTGGTCAACAAAACATTAGCAAACATGTTTGTGAGCAGAAACTTAAAAGGTGCTTGTGTGCTTCCATTCCCTGTATGACTGGGCTCATTGGCCATGCACATCTGCCATAGCATGAGAGTATGTCTGGGCTAGCCTGCTGGACACCTGACAGAGAGCTGAGTCATTACAAACATTCCAGTCATCCAAGCCATCCAAGATCAGCCAACAGCAAGCCGAACACTCCACAAATGTGGGAGAATGCAACCATTACAGGAAAACTTCCTAGCTGAACACTGACCCACAATAAGCTAAATAAATGCTTATTGCTTTGAGCTTCCAAATGCTGGGGTGGTTAGACAGCATTATTGTGGCAAATTCAATAGAAAAAGCAACAGGCAGCATCCAAGCACCAGACAACAGCCAGTGATCCAGAGACCCTTGGATCTGAGGGAGTCAAACAATTTGAGACCCTAAATAAACAGACTGGCAGAATTCTGGAGGCCAGAGCAACAGCAAGACTTGAGCCCTGATATCAAGGCAGATTCCTCCTTACCTTGTATCCCTGATCCTCCCCAAGTCCTGACCTTCACCTGTGTTCCATCAAGGTTATTTGTGCATTTGGCTAATCCCCATACTAGATATTATATGTCTTGGCTTATCCCTCATTGTCTCTCCTCTTCTCTCCATCTCCCAAGGGTGCCAGAAAAACACAATGAACCAGGAACCAGAAGCCTGGCTCTTCTTATACTAACTGAGTGACCTTGGGCATCTCAGTCCCCATCACTGATACTCAGTTTGGTTTGGTCTATCAAGTGAGGGGTGAGGCCAGGTGACATCTAGGGTGCCTCCAGCATTCCCTGTCACTGGTGATCCCAGATCTTTAGTTTCTTCCCTTCACCTTCCACTCTCCACTTGTCTTCCTTGCCTTCTTGTCTGCATGCAGTTTGTTCCAGCTACCCGAGAAATAAAGCATTGAAAACCTATGCATTTCTGGTGCCATCTATTATCAGCATTCCCTCATCATCTATTAGGAAGAAACATTTCCCCTTATCTCTCTCTTGTTCCTAGTGTATTTTAAAGAATGTTTTTCTCTTTCCTTTTATGTCTTTTGCAGGTTGCATCTCATTTCTTTCTTTGATTTTTCTCTTCTCACGCCTATAAATTCTGGCTATTTTTTTTGTTCTCTTCTTGGCAAATTGGACCAAGCTTCCTGTTTTTGCCTTTTTCCAACTGGCAGATCTGTTCCCTCTGCAGCTTTTTGTCCGACCAAGGAAATTTCTCCTCATCACTTACTAATCCTGTTTCAGTTGGAGTTTTTTTCTTCATAGGCTTTTAATTAATTCTGTATGCTGGAGAGCTGGTTGGTAGTCATAGCTCTGCAACTTAACTGAGTGACCTTGGGCAGGTCCCTTAGCATCTCAGAGCCTCAGTTTCCTAACCTATAAAATAGAGAAGTGATATCTGTCCTTACTACCTGCCAGAGTTGTTATGGGGCTCTCAGAAGAAGATGGTAAGACAGTCTTTGGTAAACTGCAGAGAATGGTATAAAGAGAGGGGTCATGATTTTTTGGACAGGCTTGATCTTCTACCTTATAAAGGTGAGCTCTGCAGGTAAAACCAGGAACCAGAAGTGTTTTTTGTCCTGAAAAGACTACTAAGCAGGGATTTCTTGCCTTTCCTGAACCCTGCTTCCCACGGCCTCCCCACTTCCCTCTCAGAAGATAAGACCATCTAGGAAACCCCTCATCTAACTGCCTGGGACTGTGTATTTCTACTACAGGGCTCCAGAATATTTAACATTTTTCTTTGTCCCATCTGATTCCTCATCATCTTTTTTCTGGTTCTTTAGGAAGGTCCTCTCTACTTCAAGTGATGCCATTTGAGCCATCATCCTCATTTCTGTGTGACCTTCTCCCCCCAACAAGTAAAACCATGAGACTCAGGTTGAACCTTCAGAGTACATGAACATGACCTAAGCAGGGCGAATCAGAATCTTATTTGTGATCAATGCATGGAAATTGGGAGAGAGAAGATACTTTTACGTTGGTGTTGCAAATCAGAAAGGGTGTGATTCCTGGCAGCCATCTTGTCATCACGTGATGAGACCTTTCTCCAGAATGAAGCAAAGCAGAGAATAAGGGCTGGAGGAAGGGACAGAGTCAGGATGACATCCCTCATTCTCTCCTCTCCCTCCACCCCACCCCCCACAAAATTCAGCATCTGAAGGCAGATCTATACCTAAACTTCCTAGTCTTCTGAGCTAATTACCTATCTTTTTGATTAGGCTTGTTTGAGTTGTAGAAATTATTATCTTACTGAAAAATTTCTGCCTGATACACCTCATACATCTCAAATAGTTCTGGAGTCTCTCTGCTCCCCCTCACTACCAGTTAGTGCCGTCACATGGCCAAGATGGTGAGGAGACCCTTAGAGGAAAAGGAAACTGGGGAGCTTGTCTTTCCCTCATGATCTCACATAAACTGTGTACAGACTAGAATGTTCCTTCTTCCCATGATGGCCTTAAAGGGGGAATCATGAGAGCTCAGAAAGATTCCAGGCTTTATAGGGGAATAGACATGGGCCTTGATCCTGTTCCTATTTATAAGCCCTGTTATTTGGGACCCATACCCTCTCTGGACTCCTTACAAGACTATTTAGAAAGAATGTATGTACATACCCTGACTTATAGTAGACACTCAATAAATGGTGCTTATTATAAAAAGTTTCTAAATCTTTCAGAATTCAACTTTCTAAACTGAAATGGTCTTTCTTTTGGGTTTCTTTTCCTGTTTTCTTGCAAACGTTTTTTGTCATAGTTTTTGGTCATTTCCTCTAAGGTTATCTTCAACTTTAAAATACTCAAAGACTTATTCTTCCCCACTGTACCTGGATGCTGCCTGCAAGCAATAGGCCCTCAGTGAATGTTTGTGGGATGAATGAGTTGGTGAACACTGAATTGAAAAGTGCATTCACCTCATTATAGCTCTACTTTCAGCACCATGGAGCTGTCTGCAATACTCTCTTGAATCAGGGAGTCAAGTCAGAATTTTTAAAATTTAAATATGGATTGTCTAGCACATTTCTTTAACTATTTAGAGTGTATTATTATCTGGTGTCTCCAACCTGGGAGTAGGCTCCTTGGTAAGCGGGAACTTTCCATATGTTTCATTTTTCCTCATTCATTCATCCAACAAAACTTGATGCAAGTTCCTGTGCTAGGAAGAGATCTGTTGCCTTTAAAGAGCCTATAGAGGGGCGCCTGGGTGGCTCAGTTGGTTAAGCGACTGCCTTCAGCTCAGGTCATGATCCTGGAGTCCCAGGATCGAGTCCCGCATTGGGCTCCCTGCTCAGCAGGGAGTCTGCTTCTCCCTCTGACCCTCCCCCCTCTCGTGCTCTCTCTCCCATTCTCTCTCTCAAATGAATAAATAAAATCTTTAAAAAAAAAAAAAAGAGCCTATAGAATCCCAAAAGTAAACTTATAAAAACAAAAACTCTCTTCTACGAATTTCTAGACACATGATGTCTGCTCCATGGGGATAAAAACAGAATCACGTGATATTAAGAGTGGAAAAAAACCCTTCAAAATCATTCAATACACCATCTCTCAGCACGCCATCCCACTTTCCCAACCACAGTTTATTCATACATGCAAAACTGGTGTCCCATGACTTTTCCAAGGCCACACTTCTGATTTGTTATTTGCTTTTCCACAAATTTCATGAACCTATATTAAAGAATTAAAAGGTTTCCATCTTTGGAATTCTGGAAAGCAGCCCAAAGTTTTCATAATTTCTGCTCTGGTCAAGAGCCCTCTGGTACTCCTTTTCATGAGTCTACATTGTTCCCTTCCCCTCCATCTTCTGCATGAGCTTGTTTTGCTTTGCATTCAAGGCCACACTACTGCTTTTCCCCCTTTTCATGTATTCCTTGCTCTCAGAGTAGTCTGGTTACAGAGCTGGCCCGGAATTTTAATTATACACATCACATTATGGTCATCAGCACTAGGAATGCCTCCAAAGGAGGATGTTTTGCAGATTACCTCTGGGAAGTCAGGATCCCCCTGCCAGAATGTTCTATCCTCTTCCCCATCACCCCTTAGATATAAGATTTTTCACCCCATTCTACTCTTCCTTGCATAGAGCAGAAAAATTCCTCCATCTTCCTACAATTCATGTCATTAAGTGAAGGGTATTATTCAAACATGGGACATTGATTTGACCATCAAAAAGGGAGGTGGTAATCACATAGGAGGGTCAGAAAAAGTAGGAATCTAGGTAAGATTTTCAAGATCCTTTCAGACTGCCTCTTACACATTTCTCATCACCCATTAATCTCCCACTCTACCATCCCCAGGCTGGTATGCTTAGTAGAGTTCTTTTATATGGATATATTACCCCTACCTAATCTCTACCCATCTCTCTTCCAGAGGGGGAAATGTACTTAGAGGAGAGGAAGGCAGAGGAGAAAAGAAGTATTTGTATGTTTGTTAGCTTTTTGCTGACCATCTCCCCCACCAGACTGTAAGCTCCATGAAGACAAAAACTAAGTCTATTTTGTTCACATTGTTTACCCAGCACCTGGCACATAGCAAGTATTCAATGAATACTTGTTGAATGAAAAAATAACCACCAAAGAAGAAAAACCAGAGAAGCAGGCAGAGGAGAGGCACTTCCTGCACACATGTCTCTGTCTTGTGGCTAATGGAATGGGATGGATGAGAGGCCGGCCTGTCCTCAGAGGCTTGTCCAAAGGGCCTTTGTGCTCCCTCCCCTCACCCAAGGGCCAGGGTTGCCTTCCATGATTTCTGATCCAGAGCTGACATTGGTCCTTGGGGGGAAGACACAACGGGCGGCTGACTCTCTCTCCTTATCTTTGTTCAATCATCTGCAACTGTGACAGATGGCAGCCAGGATGGGCTGCATATGAAAAGAGGCAGAAGCAGTGAAAAGACCAAGGCAGAGAGAAAGGAGCTGCCTCAGTGTTTCAGATTCAGGTCACTTCTGAGTTCTGAATAGGGAAGATGGACAGCCTTTTTTTTTTTTGGTCTTCTAACACAGGCTGAGCTCTCTCTTCAGCCCACCATGTGGGGCTCTGGAGACATGGGTGTTCTGGGCCAGTCTGTAGTACTTTATGTGCAAGGCACATAGACAATGTTCATAAGGGAGATGCCAGGATTCCAGAAGTTATCTCAGCTTTTTTAGAAATGCCCACAAGTGGTGTGGGTTCAGCAGGTCTTGACTTCACAACCTAAGCCACCATTATTGACATTCAAACTAATTTACCAGCTTCTTGGCCCATTATACTCCCTCTATGCCTCAGGGCATTTTCTTCATGGCCCCTATGATTTTTCAGGGAATCTGATTAGCAACTTCATACAGCAAATTCATACAGAGGAGTCAATGAGCAAGAATAGCCATAACTCTGTAAGGTTGGTTCAACATCCGCAAATCAATCAACGTGATACAATACATTAACAAAAGAAAGAACAAGAATCATATGATCCTCTCAATAGATGTAGAAAAAACATTTGACAAAGTACAGCATCCTTTCTTGATCAAAACTCTTCAGAGTATAGGCATAGAGGGTACATACCTCAATATCATAAAAGCCATCTATGAAAAACCTACAGCGAATATCAGTCTCAATGGGGAAAAACTGAGAGCTTTCCCCCTAAGGTCAGGAATGCGGCAGGGATGTCCACTATAACCACTGCTATTCAACATAGTATTAGAAGTCCTAGCCACAGCAATCAGACAACAAAAAGAAATAAAAGGCATCCAAATTGGCAAGGAAGTCAAACTCTCAC
Organism: Mirounga leonina; assembly: GCF_011800145.1. Lineage (NCBI taxonomy): Eukaryota > Metazoa > Chordata > Mammalia > Carnivora > Phocidae > Mirounga > Mirounga leonina. The sequence goes on along the minus strand of NW_023270265.1, from coordinate 24,401,542 downwards.
TCTTTGCAGATGATATGATACTTTATGTGGAAAACCCAAAAGATGCCACCCCAAAACTGCTAGAACTCATACAGGAATTCAGTAAAGTGGCGGGATATAAAATCAATGCACAGAAATCAGTGGCATTCCTATACACCAACAACAAGACAGAAGAAAGAGAAATTAAGGAGTCGATCCCATTTACAATTGCACCCAAAACCAGAAGATACCTAGGAATAAATCTAACCAAAGAGGCAAAGGATCTGTACTCAGAAAACTATAAAATACTCATGAAAGAAATTGAGGAAGACACAAAGAAATGGAAAAACGTTCCATGCTCATGGATTGGAAGAACAAATATTGTGAAGATGTCAATGCTACCTAGAGCAATCTACACATACAATGCAATCCCCATCAAAATACCATCCACTTTTTTCAGAGAAGTGGAACAAATAATCCTAAAATTTGTCTGGAACCAGAAAAGACCCCGAATAGCCAGAGGAATGTTGAAAAAGAAAAGCAAAGCTGGCAGCATCACAATTCCGGACTTCCAGCTCTATTACAAAGCTGTAATCATCAAGACAGTATGGTACTGGCACAAAAACAGACACATAGATCAATGGAACAGAATAGAGAGCCCAGAAATGGACCCTCAACTCTATGGTCAACTAATCCTCGACATAGCAGGAAAGAATGTCCAATGGAAAAAAGACAGTCTCTTCAACAAATGGTGTTGGGAAAATTGGACAGCCACATGCAGAAGAATGAAACTGGACCATTTCCTTACACCACCCCCAAAAATAGACTCCAAATGGTTGAAAGACCTCAATGTGAGACAGGAGTCCATCAAAATCCTAAAGGAGAACACAAGCAGCAACCTCTTCAGCCTCAGCCGCAGCAACTTCTTCCTAGAAACATCACCAAAGATGAGGGAGGCAAGGGCAAAAATGAACTATTGGGACTTCATCAAGATAAAAAGCTTTTGCACAGCAAAAGAAACAGTCAACAAAACCAAAAGACAACCGACAGAATGGGAGAAGATATTTGCAAATGACATATCAGATAAAGGGCTAGTATCCAAAACCTATAAAGAACTTATCAAACTCAACACCCAAAGAACAAATAATCCAATCAAGAAATGGGCAGAAGACATGAACAGACATTTTTCCAAAGAAGACATCCAAATGGCCAAAAGACACATGAAAAAGTGCTCAACATCACTTGGCATCAGGGAAATCCAAATCAAAACCTCAATGAGATACCACCACACACCAGTCAGAATGGCTAAAATTAACAAGTCAGGAAATGACAGATGTTGGCGGGGATGCAGAGAAAGGGGAACCCTCCTACATTGTTGGTGGGAATGCAAGCTGGTGCAACCACTCTGGAAAACAGTATGGAGGTTCCTCAAAAAGTTGAAAATAGAGCTACCCTATGACCCAGCAATTGCACTACTGGGTATTTACCCCAAAGATACAAATGTAGGAATCCAAAGGGGTACGTGCACCCCGATGTTTATAGCAGCAATGTCCACAATAGCCAAACTGTGGAAAGAGCCAAGATGTCCATCGACAGATGAATGGATAAAGAAGAAGTGGTATATATATACAATGGAATATTATGCAGCCATCAAAAGGAATGAGATCTTGCCATTTGCAACGGCGTGGATGGAACTGGAGGGTGTTATGCTGAGCAAAATAAGTCAATCAGAGAAAGACATGTATCATATGACCTCACTGATATGAGGAATTCTTAATCTCAGAAAACAAACTGAGGGTTGCTGGAGTGGCGGAGGATGGGAGGGATGGGGTGGCTGGGTGATAGACATTGGGGAGGGTATGTGCTATGGTGAGTGCTGTGAATTGTGCAAGACTGTTGAATCTCAGATCTGTACCTCTGAAACAAGTAAGGCAATATATGTTAAGGAAAAAAAAAAGAAGAAGAAGATAGCAGGAGGGGAAGAATGAAGGGGAGGAAATCGGAGTGGGGGACGAACCATGAGAGACGATGGACTCTGAAAAACAAACTGAGGGTTCTAGAGGGGAGGGGGGTGGGGGGATGGGTTAGCCTGGTGATGGGTATTAAAGAGGATACATTCTGCATGGAGCACTGGGTGTTATGCACAAACAATGAATCATGGAACACTACATCAAAAACTAATGATGTAATGTATGGTGATTAACATAACAATAAAAAATTTTTAAAAAAGAAATTTCAATATTAAAAAAAAGAACAGCCATAACTATTTTTTTATTATGTTATGTTAGTCACCATACAGTACATCATTAGTTTTTGATGCAGTGGTCCATGATTCATTGTCTGCGTATAACACCCAGTGCTCCATGCAATACATGCCCTCCTTAATACCCATCAATGAGCCAACCCATATCCCCACCCCCTTCCCCTCCAAAACTCTCAGTTTGTTTCTCTGAGTCTCTAGTCTCTCATGGTTCGTTTCCCCCTCCAATTACCCCCCTCCATTTTTCCCTTCCTTCTCTTAATGTCCTCCGTGCTATTCCTTATGTTCCACAAATAAGTGAGACCATATGATAATTGACTTTCTCTGCTTGACCTATTTCACTTAGCATAATCTCCTCCGGTCCCATCCATGTTGATGCAAAAGTTGGGTATTCATTCTTTCTGATGGCTGAGTTGTATTTCATTGTATATATGGACCACATCCTCTTTATCCATTCATCTATTAAAGGGCATCTTGGCTCTTTCCACAGTTTGGTTATTGTGGACATTGCTGCTATGAACATTGGGGTGCATATGGCCCTTCTTTTCACTACATCTGTGTCTTTAGGGTAAATATCCAGTAGTGCAATTGCTGGGTCATAGGGTAGCTCTATTTTTAATTTTTTGAGGAACCATCACACTGTTTTCTAAAGTGGCTTTACCAACTTGCATTCCCACCAACAGTGTAAAAGGGTTTCCCTTTCTCCACAACTTCTCCAACATTTGTTGTTTCTTGCCTTGTCAATTTTTTGCCATTCTAACTGGTGTAAGGTGGTATCTCAATGTGGTTTTGATTTTAATTTCCCTGATAGCTGTACCTATTTTTTAAGAAGAGCAAGGTCAGGGGCTTGTACTACCAGATGTCAAGACATATTACAAATTTAAATAATGTGGTACCAGCTCAGGTACAGAGAAAGAAGACAATGAAACAGAACAGATTCCAGAAAGAGACCCAAATAATTATGGGAATTTGGTATAAAAAAAGATGTTATAATTAATTAGTAGGGAAAGAATTAACAATTCATTAAATGGTGTTGGGACAATTAATAATCCATATGGAAAAAATAAACTAGATCCCTACTTCACACCACATAAAATATATCCCAGATAGGCTACAAGTTTTATACACCCTCTGTTCTACTGCTTATATCTCCTTAAACATGGATTTCTTTAAATATGCACTTCCACATCTCTCTGCCTTTGTTTATATTGTTCCCTCTGTCTAGAATAGTACAAATTCTAACTCTGCCCCCCCTCTCCTCCAAACAACTTTGCTTTGAAGGCCCAGGCTAAAGGAAATTCCACATTGAATCTTTCCATGGTTTCCCTGTTGGATTGGAAGCTCCCCAAGGACAGGAGCCATATCATACCTCTATCTATCTATCCTTAGCATCTAGAAAAGTTCCTTGTAAGAATAAGGAGCTCTGTAAATATATACTAATGATAATGATTATGGTGATGATAATGGTGGTGGTGGTTGTGATGATGAAGAAGCTTAACCAGATGCTCTGGGAAACAGGATGGATGACTCATGGTTTGTAAACAAATGATCTTCATCAAGCCCCCAACTAGATTAAGAGTCAGGACTCCAAGTTAAGTTCCTTCTCTGATATCTATCTATTAATTCCTGATCTGGAATTTGATACTGAAAATGATACTTGTCCATTCATCTATCGATAAGACACTTGGGTTTCTTCCATATCTTGGCTATTGTAAATAATGCTGCAATAAGCATATGGAGTACATATTTTTTTGAGTTAGTGTTTTTGTTTTGTTTGAGTAAATATCCAGTAGTGGAAATGTTGGATCATATTGTATTTCTATTTTTAATTTGTTGAGGAACCTCCACACTGTTTTCCACAGTGGCTGCACCAATTTACATTCCCACCAAAAGTGTACCAGGGTTCCTTTTTCTTCACATTGTTGTCAACACACTTGAAACTAATGTAACATTGTATGTCAACTATACTCAAATTTTTATTTTTATTTTTTATTTTTTTTTAAGATTTTATTTCTTTATTTGAGAGAGAGACACAGCGAGAGAGGGAACACAAGCAGGGGGAGTGGGAGAGGGACAAGCAGGCTTCCCGCTGAGCAGGGAGCCGGATGTGGGGCTCGATCCCAGGACCCTGGGACCATGACCTGAGCTGAAGGCAGATGCCTAACAACTGAGCCACCCAGGCGCCCCTATACTCAAATTTTTAAAAATGATACTTGTCAGCCAAGGCCATCCAAGATCTTTTTTTTTTTTAATTGAAGTATACTTGATATACATTATATTAGTTTCAGGTATACAAAATAGCGACTCAACAATTCTCTACATTACTCAATGATCACCATGTTAAGTGTAGTCACCATCCACGATCATTGATAGCCTATACTCAAGAGAGTTAAAATGCCACTATTTGGAAATAAGTAGTAAAATCATAAGAATCAAATTTTTAGAAAACTCTCACCACTTATCAATTAATTAAAAAGCACTTATTGAGCTTTTCTTCTATGCCAATCTACAGAAGACACAAAGAGCTAAATTCAAAGAAGCTAGTTACAAAAGATACACAGCAATATATGCCAAATTCTAGTTCCATAATTAAAAACATGGGTTTGAAATCAGAAGTATGTGGGTCTTCATCCTGACTTTACCACTTGCTATCTGTGTGGGCTTGAGTGGGTTATTTTACCCATTTAAGCCTATGTTTTCTCCTCTATTAAATGGACATAATATAAATATCTATTTTATAAGGTTGTCATGGGACTCAAATGGAATGTATGTAAACACTTAACACTCAACATAATGACAGACATGTAGGAAATCCTCAATATATGCCATCAATACTTTTGTTGTTGTTGTTCTAGAACAGCAGTTTCCAATCTGTGGGCAATAGATCCTAGTAGGGCCCCAGAATTATTATAGGGGAGCCCCAAGTATGCAAGACAACTAAGAAAAATCTATAGAATGGAAAAATAATATGCCTCTCATATATGTCTTGTTATTTTTCAAATGGATATAAATGTGACTGTAATGAAAAAAAAAACTGATCTAAGATAAGAAAGGAATGCCATTGTTCACTTTATCACTTGATTTTTCCCCCAACTTCAGAGCTACCATTAATCCAAAGACAGTGAGAAAGTTTTGCTTCCTTTTCCTTGGGAAACTCAGAAATATGTGCATGGGTATAGACAAAGGACTCTAAAAGACCATTCTCTGCATAAGAGTTTGGAGAGAATTTCCCAAGTTTAGAGATTTGAACTAGAAGTTATGTATGCATTCCTCTCACTACCTTCCCTTCCGTCTGTAATTGCTTGCAAATGGGAACCAAATGACCAGGATCCTTCCTGATATCAGTGCTCAGCGCAGGGTGGCTTTACCACAGCTAATCCTCCAGTTTTCCTATAACTGTCATTACAGAAAAGAAGAAAAGCCCCAGGCAGAAGCGGGTCCACCTGAGGAGGGTGCTGGTGAATAAAGGCCCAAGAAAAGGTTAAAGGGCTACTTCTTAATAGAGCACAAGGGATTTGGAATTGTGAAAGGCAACATTAAGATTGATTTCCCTGCAAAGTGCCTTTTTCGTAAATGCTATCTTTGGGTGTTTAAGTGGATAATCTTTATTTTCAGGAACTTTTCTGAGGGAATTGGAGTTGAATCTTTTAAATGTTGAAGTTTCATTTATTGAAACCTCTGTTGGTCTCTGGTGGCCCAATATTTTGGTCTCCTCTAACATTATTGCCAACTTTAGATTTCCCAGCTGACAAATCCAGGCACATACTGGAAGGTGTGGCTGAGAGGGTGTGTATAAAGAGCAGGAGTCAGGCCAAAGAGACTATAAGCATCTCACATGGCAAGACCCAGACACAGAGTCCAAGTGCCCAGACTTCCCAGAAGGGAGAGAGAGAGAGACAGGAAGAGAGAGAGAGGTGGAGGCAGGGATCAGAGGTGGGGAAGGAGAAGGGTTTCACTTTATCAATTTCCAGAACTACAGAATCAATAAGCCACTGAAGCTCAGAAGGAAGCCTCCTTCCCAAGGCCAAGGAATGAAGGTCTGGAAGAGCTGGAATTAGAATCCAGGTCTCCCGGCTCATCAGTGACACCCTCTGAATCTGCCACGTAGCCCTTTCCCATAGTGACCCCATGGAGAGGGCAACCTAAGAGCCAGGAACCCCAAGAGCTGAATAAGGGAAAAGAAGACTATGCTGACTCACTTTTTGCCACACAGCTTCTAATTGGTGCCAGAGTAAGGATTTGGCAGAGTCATAGAATGGAGAAGGAAGGAGACGGAACAGAATTTCCTATGGAATGTGGTTAAGAATTCTAAACAGGACAACCATTGATTGCTGGTCGCTGTCTGTCACCCACAGCTACACTGGAAACTCAGGCTTACTCAATGTTCAGCCTACCTCAGCCAGTGAGACACCTTCCCCTGCCTCTGCTCAGGAGAACTGCATCCAGAGATACAGACTTGAGAACAGATTCAAGAAGTCTGATAATGGAAGAAAAAGTGGCCCCTGGCTCAGCAGTGTTTGGCCATCAGGTGTCCTGAGCTCATTTGAAACATAACATGGTCTCTTCTGGTTGGTGAATGGGAATGACAAGCAGGTAGATTTACTTTGGAATCAAGGACACCTGGACAGGGACTACAGTCTGGGCCCATGTATAATTACATAATCCACAATATACTGAAATGCTTTTAAAGCCCATAATTTCACTCTCCTCTGTAGCAGGCAGAATTGGAAGAGAGGCATCAACAGCATCTATCAACAAATTAAAATGTCCCAGAAGAAAGGTGAAAATGGGAAATATTGTCTCTGGAATCCCTTCTGGGTCCAGCCTCCCAGGATGGCTCCCAATATTCCCATCCCTACCCATCCCATCTTGCCCCCTCTGAATGCAGCTGATCTCTCCATCAAAAGCCAAACCACAGGTATTGACTCCTGTCTCCAACATCCATCCAGTTACCTTCCGTTTGCCAGCTTTGACCTCTGGGTAGGCATTCTTGCTTCTACTGGCTTTCTAAGCCCATTTGGTTCTATGTCTCTGGATTGTAACATCAGCACCCGCCCCCTCCTTGGTGATGATCACTGGGGATCTTCCCTGGATCAACATCCACCCTATTCCTCATATCTATTCTTGTATTTCCTGCCAAGCCCCTTACACAAAGACCCAGAAAAGAGACACATCTCTTCAGCCTCTTCTGCGAGATAGATCATCTTCTTGTCCAGGACCACGTTGCTTCAAGTGCACTCTTTTAGCCCCTTTCTTTCTGGCTGCCACAGTTCAGTACTGAAGCTCTACTATGCCAGATACCGAAGATGCAAAGATAAATGAGAAAACAGTCCCTTCTTTCAGGAAGCTCAGAATTTGTTGGGAGAGAAAGAGCAGTAAACAAGCAGAATATAACAGTCAAGATTCAGTTTTAGGTGACAAGCTTAGGCAAAAAAGAAAGGCAAGAGGATTGGGGAGAAATGAATTTATTAGTTTGTTGTAACATATAACTTAAAAGCTTATGAGTAATGACTGTAATGACTTCAGGTATGACGTGATCCAGGACCTCTACAGATGTCCTGAGGAGGAACGTGTACCTCACCTCTCTCCACTCGGCCTTCCTCTGCCTTTATTCTCAGACTGCCTCTGTCTGCATGATGCCCTCCACCCTATCCAGATGCTCCAGCCTTACACCCTACTAGCTCAGCAACCCCCAAGAATAGAACTCTGTCCCAGTAGCTCCACACAAGTCTAGGGAAGGACTCCCATTGTCTTGATCCAACCACATGCCTTTCGTGAACCGATTACACTGGCCAAGGGGATGCAATGCTCCAACTGGTTAAGCCTCAGTCACATGCCAGGGAAATTCCATGGACTAAGATTCGAACAGGGATCATTTCCCAAAGGAAAATCAGGATCCTGTGTCTAGAAAAAAGATGCTGGGCAGGTGAAAGAAACAAGTAGCCATCACGCTGTTTTCTCCCCTGTGTTCTCCCGGCCTCTCCAGGCCTTCAGCTCAGCTGGCTCGATACCTAGATGACCAAAGTATTACTGTGCACTGATGTGTTCATATGTCACCACTCCCATCACATATGCACACCATTGCTCTTTCGTGAAAGGCCCAATGCCATACCCTCTACCAGTGACCCAATGTGGAAAATCGCAGCCCACAAAGCAGAAGAGGGGTGGGGGGACTTTGAGAAAGAACAGCCTTTGAGGTGCCTCTCCAACACCATACCCCATCAGCAGCTCTTCCTCTGGCCCTCAAAGAGCTGGCCCTGGCTAATGCCACACTCGGCTCATGTGTAACATTGCTTTAATTTTGCATCGTTCAAAAGCAAACACAGCTGTTTGTACAACAAAGACTCAAGGTTTTTTTCACAGGGTGTTTGTGTATTATGTGCATGCCTGAGTTTATTTCAAGCACAAACAACCCAGCTTGAATCGTTAAAAGACTTCATCATTTGCCAATATACACATATACCCCCTCTGTCCTCCAGCTACCTCCACCTACCCTCGAGACTTTGAGAACATTCTGCCAGATTAAAGGACTGCCACCGCTCTTTCTGGACTGCCTAGAACAGGGTTAAACTCTGTACCCTGTTGAAAGAAAACCTATAGGTTAGCTAACTAAGCCATTTGGCCTACATCAATTGTCCCAATTGCCACAACATTGGCGATGTCCTGCCAAGGGATGACTCAACATTGTCAGGAATTCAGGAGCAGCTAAAAAAAAAGAGAGAGAGCAAGAAAGGTCTATCTGCCCACCAAGGATGATTCCCTCAACCTGCAAAAGAAAGTGCTAACAATAAAAGTCAAATGGGCTAACGGCACTATGTGTTTGAGGCCATGCTCTTCCCCAGCACTGAACTGGAGTCCCCGAGACTTTCTATAAGCAGGCAGCTGCATGAGTCCTGAAACCATCAAGGATCTGTGCCTGCATCCTGGGCTCTTCCTCTGGGGATTATGTAGAAGAACCCTCTTCCTTAGACAATACCATGGAACCGAAAACTCTCAGGTTTGGAAATCAGACATATCTGAGTTTAAGTCTTAGCCCTACCACTTACTTGCTCTGCAACTGTGGGCAAGCCTTGGTCTCAACATTGTAAGATAGGGAGGAAAATACCAACCTTCTAGCTGGCTGTGATGATTTAGCAAATATTTACTGAGTACTCGCTCAGCTCCAGACTCTGGGGATAGAGCAGGGAACCAGATATGGGGTGCCTGTCATTATAGAGCTCTAATTATGTAAGCCATATAATAGTGTATGCAAAGTAATTCCTCATTGGAAATGCTAGTTGTTAGTCATGATGGAGACAGAGAAATTCCAAAATCTTACTGCTATTTGGGGGGAGGAGGTGATGGAGGGAGGGAGCAGGAAAGTGACCCATGGGAAGTGGGCTGAGCTAACGTTCTCCCTCAATAAAGAAATGCTTGTTGATAAACCATTAGTGAGTGCTGACTTTTAAATAGGAAAGTCTTCTTTAAGCCTTAGTTGGAGTAATCAGAACCCTCTCAAGCTTAAAACAATCCTGACAGTGGTAGATTGTTGTCCTCACTTCACCCATGAAGGAGCTATAGCTCAGAGCGGTTACGTGCCTTGCTCAAAGTCACACAGCTCATAAGTGATGGAGCTGGGACCAATACCTGAGTCTGTTTAAAGCCAAACTCCCTGTTATTAACACCTGATCATAGCACCTATCTCCCCAGCTCCTCAGAGGGGATGTGAAGCTCTTACACTCTAAAGGAGGCAGGCCTTTTCCCAAGGTTCACACAGCTGCTGGAGATACTGAGCCCAAGTTCTGAGCCCAGATACTCTGAACAATAGTCATTCTTATATTCATGCAACAAATATTCATTAGGTGTCAGGCACTGTTTTGGCTTTGGGGATACAACACTGCACAAGATGGACAAAAATCCCTGCACTCATGAAACATATCCTAGTAGGGATGAGAGACAAAAATAATAATAATAATAATAATAATAATAAGGGAATATATGGTAGGTTAGAGAGTGATAAAAGCTAGGGAGAAAAATGAAGCAGGGAAGGAGGCAAGGGTGTGTTGGACAGAGAGTTGCAATTCTAGACAGGGTAGCCAGGGAAGGCCTTGTAGAGAAGGCAGAAGTGGAAGGAATCCCTGTAGATATCTAGAGGAAGAGGAAGAGTCCATCAAAGGGTAGAATCGTCCGTGACTTAGCTTCAGGCATGCCAAAACAGACAGGGCCATGGTGGCCATGAGAATGTGCCTGACAGACCTCCAAGTGCAAGGACAGGATTGACCAAGGCTCCCAGTGCCAGGCTCTAAAACCCATCACCCAGTTGACAGCAAGGCCCTGCTCCCAGTGGATGAATGAGCACAGCAGGGATGTGCTCAGGGCAGGCCCATGCCCAGGCAACATCGACTCCTTAGACAGCCAGCCCAGGCTCAAGGATACCCCGGCATCCTAGCTGAAACTTCCTTAGACTGCAAGGCAGTCAGGCACGCCCAACCTTCCCTCCTGCACTCAAAGTCAGACTTACATTGCTTCTTCGAGCCTTTTTTTTTTTCAGCTCCCTCCCCATTTTCTCTCATACAGGTGTTGCCCCCAGTAAAATTGATACTCCTTCAATCCTGTCTTGGCATCTGCCTTTTGGAAGACCCAGACTAAAACAGGCTGGATGTAAACAAGAAAGAAGGAAGGAAAGAAAAAAAGCCAGAAAAGAAAAGGAAAGGAAAGAAGAGAAGAGAAGAGAAAAATAAAGAAAAGAAGGAAAGGGAAAGGAAAGGAAAGGAAAGGAAAGGAAAGAAAGGAAAGGAAACAGGCCTGGGTTTCTAGTAGATTGTGCTCACTGAGCTAATCTTGAGTCATCGTGGGTTGAAGGGTCCCTGCTCTGCAAACTCATCCATTTATAAGCTTTTGTACTTCCTTTGCTGGGTTTGTTTTGGTAATTTACTAGTGGAGTTCCTTTTAAGTAAACCACTGCCACCAAAAAACTCCAACGTTGTTGCAGCTAACCTAAGGGGGATGGCACTGCTCCAGGTCCAGACACAGGCACAGCAGAAGCCTTGATGACGGTGGCAAGGCGGGGGTCAGAGGCCAGATGTGGCCATGGCAGCCACCAGCCTGGTGGGAGGCTGAGGAAGACATTCGTGCTGGAGGCCATCGGAGGGTAAGAGCGGGGAGGGAGGAGCAGGGCAGCTGGGAACACCTACCGCATCTCTCTGGCTCCAATTTCCGAGAGGTTGGGAGGGGCGGGGGCGGCGGTAGTTGATGGGTGGGTATTTCTGGGAGGGAGAGAAGGGCTAGGGACGTGACAACCCTTTGCAGGGTTCAGCAAGGTCTGTTCCAGGCTCACTGACTCTAGTTTCCCTATCGGTTGTGAAGGCAAGGAAGTCATTTCTGGCTGTTCTGCAAACATCAGCTCCAATCGATAGCATCCGAATCGTTTCTTTGCCCCATTTGTTTTCAACAGCCCGCCCCTGGCGGTCCCCCACACTGACTTTCTCCAGTGGCAGCTGTGTTCTCTGTGCTCTCGGGGCTCCCTGTCGGTGTACGGCAGAGGTCCCCAGCCGAGCAGCAATCACAAGTTCAGGCCTTTAATCTCCTGCTCAGAGAAATGAGGCCCCGGTTCACCTCCCTGAGCAGATCATCGGCACTTACTGTGCAAGCGACAGCCGTCCTTTGCCTTGTTCTGTGTCTGCTCCTGAGAAAAGCATTTCTGGGTCGGCAAGACCCTCCCTCCCCCACAGACATTCCTGAGGTTCTTGTACACCTTGGCACCTGCGGGGAAGGCTAACGACTAGGTTTTGAGGAGGAAGAGACTCAGCAAGAAGAAAAGGCTCGTGCTCTCTGTGCTCCATGTGCCCCATCCCCAAAGATAAGATCTGCTCTTGGATAAAGCCCTGACATGGCTAGATGCCCCAGTTAAAGCTGATCACTAGAGTACCTGGTCCTGCTCTCACCCCGACACTTCCAAGAAGCTCTGATTATTCATTTGCCCATTTACCCATCTACCCACATTTCTTCAGCAAATCTGAGCCCCTCCCACATGCCCAGCTGTGTTGTCCTAACCATGGAGCACACGATGCCTGTCCCCATTATTGCAGGACAGCAGAAGGGAGGGCTCTGTGGACAGCCAACTGCCTCCGCTTATTTAGCCAAACTGAAATGGTCTTCAAGTCCTGGAAACCAGCATGGTTGGGTGTGTGAACTGGTTGGGGTTGGGGGTGTTATTTGCTTTGCCACTTAATCTGTTTTCCTTTACATGTTGATTTATAACCAAGTCTGATTATACCAGGCAATGGATTTCAGTCATGTTGGGGAGTGCTCTACAATATGGAGGACCACAGACTCACAGAAACATATCAGCCAAAGAAGAAAAGTGATAACAATAGAAACAAAATGTCTTAATTGAGCAGTGTGGCTGGAGGTGGGTAATGACCCCACTAGAATAGAAGTTCCACATGGGCTCCTAAGCAGGAAAGTTAACCTGCTTTGCTCACTGCTATATTCCCAACTCCTGGCACAGTGACCGGCACATAGTAGATGTTCAATAAACACTTATTGAATAAATGAGTATTGAATAAATTGACAAAGAGAGAGATGGGATTTTAAAATTAAGATCAGGGTCTGTAGTGTACTATTCATTACAAACAGAAAGTAATGACGAATGTACTTCTTTTTACTGCTAAGTGAGAGGAGACACAGGATGGAAAGTCGTCAAGATGGTGGCCAGAGGGGGACACCAAAGAACGAGTGAGACCAGCAAAGTGTAACCAGGGACTGGGGAAGGCCCACATTCCCCTCTTGCTCCTCTGACCCATTCCTTGCTCACCACATCTGCCCTGCTACTGAAGCACTCACCAAAACCTACCCTTGAAACAACCCAGATTATGAATATTTCAAGCCCCTGGATCCCTCATATGCCAAGGCTGCCAAACCTGGAAAATCAGCATGTGCAGTGGAAAGGACAAGGCCTCAGAACAACCCTGGGAGGTCAACATTATCACCTCTGCTTTATGGATGGGGACACTTGAGGTTCAGAAGGTTAAGTAAGGTGTCCAATGTCACATAGTTAAGAAGCATCAAATCTGAGAGTTATTTCAGGTCTAACTTGAAAGCTCGTTCTAGTTTTATCTCTGCCACTACCCATGCAACCCTGGCCAAGACATTTCATCTATTTGGGCCTCAGTTTCCCCATCTGTAAAATGAGAAGCTCATGGGACATCCACCCAGTACAATCCCACTTCCAGATCTATACTTCTTTCTTTCTTCCTTCCTTTCTTTCTTTCTTCTTTCCTTCCTCCCTTCTTTCTTTCTTTCTGGTAGAGAAAGAAAGAAAGTGTGAGCAGAGGGGTGGGTTGGGGGAGGGGCAGAGAAAGAGAGAGAGTCTTAAGCAGGCTACATGCCCAGCACAGAGCCCAACACAGGGCTCGCTCTCATGACCTTGAGATCATGACCTGAACCAAAATCAAGTGTTGGATGCTTAACCAACTGAGCCACCCAGGCACCCCCCCAGATCTATATTTCTATCAAGGCAGGCCCCCACCAGTCTTCCTTAGTGCTGCCTAGATACCCCCACATCTCTCTGTAGCTTGGACCCCTCCCCCCCGGTTGGGCAAACCCAACAATCCCAGCCCTCACATTCCCCACTCGGAGCCAGCCTGACTCCTAGAGTTACTGCCCACTATCAGCTTCCTCCTCTCCACACCCCCTCCTTCACTGAACCAATTCCCTCTCTCAATCCCTCAAACCTCAACCAACCAGGAACCACATCTCCCTCTAGAAGCACACCAGCTCAGTGAGTGAAATGCCTGAGGACAGGGTGGGCCCTCCTCAAATGCTGGAGCCTTCCCTCACGTTGCCATTAGATCTGTCGGCCAAACAGGCGGCTAGCTGCCCACTTGAATCTGTTGTTGCAATTGTGGGAAGTGGGCAGGAAGGGACAATCTTAGAAACATGACTTAGGCCACACTTCTTTCTCCTTCAGTCCTTTTTCCTGTACCCGACATCCCAGGACCTGGAGTTCGGTCTTCTCAGAAGGGCAAGATAGCACCTAGTCGTGAAGACACTGGTGCTGGGGGGCAGGCTGGGATAGAGGGCAAAAGAGAACAGAGATGGTGGAACTGCAGCAAGTGTCTGCTTGAGCTGGTGATGACGGATTGCCAGGGTTGGGAGCTGGCCAGGGCACCTGGGCAAATGCATTGACAAAACAGGTCAGTGTCTTGGCGCATCTTCTCCTGGGATTTGGGTTCAGTTCTGGGCTGGAAAACAAAATGCCTCCTCCAAATTCATCTGAGGGAAAACTGGAGGGAGGAGGGATGGAGGCTGAGCCTTAGAGAAGCAGGTGCAGAGATCTCTAGTCACCAGCTCCAGCAGAATCACAGGCTGCGCATCGCCCCAGGCAGCTGGGACACTCTGAGCTGCTCAACCAATAATGATAATGGCAATGCCTTTTATTGGGCAATGCTCAGTGTTTACAAAGCCTTTGCACCAGGGCTCATTTGATCCACACAATAATTGTAGGAAAAAGTAGGGCATGAACAGTCCCCACTTTACAAATGAGGAAACTGAGGCCAGATACACCATTCAAACCAGGAATTCATACATCCTTCCTTGATCCAGGTACTCCTCTTCCCAGCAAGGACCCAAACGTAGATATGTGCATGAATGAGACAGAGCCAGAAAAGGCACTTTCCCCTTAGAGAGGGAATATGGTGGTTAAACACATGGACTATGGAGCCAAGCTTACTGGGTTTGAAACCTGGCACCACCACTTACTAGTTGTGTGACCTTGGGCAGGTCATTTGCTTCCCTGCCTCATGCCTCAATTTCCCTCTCTCTTAGAAAGGGATTATAATGGCATTTACTTGTTAGATTGTTGGGAGAATTAAATGTACTAAATATTCGCTCCAAAACTTCAGTACCCCACTACATAAATACTTACGTGTTGGCTGTTATTGCCACAATGAGGCAGGGCTTTGAACTCACATCTCAGTAGGCCAGACTGTGCAGGGACACTCTTTCCTTGTATCAGAGGAGACCATTTATTCCCTTCAGTATCCAAATTCGGGTCTAGGAACGTGATGCTCTATGGGCTACAAAGTCACCCAAAGCAAAGGAAGGGTGAGAGCAAGAGAGGGTTCTTTCCCAATGTCTAGAGCGATGGTGATGGCCTAAGTCTCCTCCTCAAGACTCCTTAGGTCTGGGGAGTCACTCCAAGTCTGACGGCCTTGGGGAGAAAGGAGCAGGGAGATAATAGCATCTTCTTACAAGGGTGCTGACAGACAGCAAACCAACTTCATCATCCTCAGGGTGGGCCAGAAAGCAGAGTGACCAGGACCAGATGCATCACCTGACAACTGCCCTCTGCCTCTTCGCCAAGCCTCTGTAGTTGTCAGAGCTCTTAAATTAGCCTGGTCTATCAGCCACATAGAGGCAGAACCTGGTCTACAACTCAGATCCTCAGTCTCTAGTCCTGACTACCCACAGTGCTGATTTCAATCTGCATATCAACTCTATTGGCCACTGTCCCAAGCATCTCTGAGCCCTTTTCACCACTGACAAAATGGGGGTCATAATTCTAAATGATCTCACAGGCTTGTTTGGAATTACTCTGGGAATGGCATGAAAGGCTTTTGCTAATGGGGAGGGCTATTTACTCTAAGTGAAAAGCTAGCTCAAGCTCATGTGCAGTGCTTCTAGAAATAAGCGGGGTATGGAAGAGCAGGACCTTGAATTCCTGGGTGCTGGAGAAAGACCTAAGGGGAATCTGGAATTGTCCCAGATGTCCACAGCACTGACTCTATTCTCTCGCCACACTAAGAAATTCCAGATTTTATAGCAATATTGGGAAACTATAGCTTTCCTACAGCTTCACAACCCCAGGGCAGTGTTTCCTGGCCTTTGGGGGACTATGGACCCCTTTGAAAATATAATTAAAGCTGTAGGCTTTCTCTCCAGAGGGATTTGTAGTATGTGGGTGCCCACAACATTTTGCACAAAACTTTGAAAGCATCACAGTTTCCCCTCTGAAGGCTCCCCCTGGAAGCCTGATGCAGGACATGTCTTTGGGTTTGGAAGGTATACAGAAGAGACTAAGTTACCTAAGCAGCTCATGACTAATGAGAATTTTTACATTTATTGAGTACTTCACACTTTACGAAATGTTTTCCTTTCCATGTCCTCGCAGTCCTTCCAGCCATCATGTTCATGATGGAAATGAGGCTCAGAGGAGTTAAGTGACTTTTACCCAAGGTCACAGAGTTAATACTGATAGCTAGAGTTTACTACAACTACCTGCCAGGCATTTTAGATATGTCAAATCTAATTTCCCAACAGTATCATAAGGTAGATGTTAATCATTATTCCCAGTTTGTAGATGGGGAAACAGAAGCTTAGAAATGCTGAGTAACGTACCTAAGATCACCCAGCTACAAATGGCAGGGCTGGGATTTGAACCCAGGGCTGCCTGAGTGCAAAGACCCTCCTGGACATGTAAGGGATCCCTGGAATATGAAGCAAGTCTTTTTGTAATAATAGGCTGTCTGGTTAACAAAGGAAAGAATTGTATTTAAAAGGAGCATTTGGATAATGTAGATACATGGGTGTTTCTTTAATACGGAGCAGGACAAATTGTATATTTAGATGCACTTAACTGTTGTAACAGTCTGCCCAGATCCTGGGTCATTCAACCAGGCTAAATCACTCCAGGTCCCATGCAGTTGACCCCAATAACAGTAAGCTCTAGGCTTCCTAGGCACATTTGCAGTCCAAGTCCTGGACCCTCTCAGAGCATGCCCACTTCTGCTCCTTGATTTTTCTAGTACTTGCTTGGCATCTATCCTTTTGCCTTTCTCCCATGCCAAGCCCCATGTCTGCCCCTCAGACCTGATGACCAATTAAACTTGACTTCTCTTTGAGCCCTGACCTCTTTCTCAGATGCTGCTGGAGTTCATCCTCTATACTTGCTCTTGCCTTCTCTGGGATCCCCCATTCCCTCCCCCACAACTAATCAAGTTTATTCAGTCAACATCCTCCAGCCAGGCATGTGCCTCTCCCCTCCAGGTGGGGTCAGATGGTAGTTCTCAGAGTAAATTAATGTGCTACATTCTGGTTCAACAATCAGCCTCTTGTAAACCCGGTTTGGTTGATATGAATCAGACAGGCCCTGATTAGACTCAGCTCAACTTTATGCCCGGGTACCAGGTCCCCTGGTGTCCTTGCCTCCATGCCCTTACTATGTCAGTTGGAATGCCAGGGAAATGTGGAACAACCATTCAGGCATGTATGCATCCATTCACACATTTATTGAGCACCTACTGAGTGTAAGGCCCTGGTGCTATACACTGTGAGCACAGAAAGGGTACTATTTTTTGAGCTCCTACATTGGGCCAGACACTGGACTGGGTGCTTTTCCATACATTATTATGCAGTGATTAAGACACAGTCCCTGACTTAAGGTGTATATTTTTGAAAATATTTGTTGACAAGAGATATAAAAGCAGCTTAAGAAAAAAAAAAGAAAAGAAAAAAGTTAAGAGTTTAATGGGGGAGATGAAAATGCATGCAATAATTACCATACATGATAGACTGTTAAAACAATATAAACATTTGGAGGAATAGGGCAATCTTTGCTAGTTGGAGAGGTTTATGTACTAACCTTTCAACTTTAAATGGGCTTCCCTATATTTTCCACAGTGAATCCCTATATTCTCGGTCATTTATACATTTATTTTCCTTTTCCACCCTGGAGATAGGTAAATATCTTGCCCATTGCGTGTCAGCGGCAATTCTACTTGCTCAGGCAGCAGATCAAGGCAACGAACGATATGGACCCAATGTATCTTGATTTCAGCATGGCGTTTGACAAATGCTTTACCTGGTGCCCTTGAGGATGTGTTGGGGAAATGAGAATTGGGTCACAGAACAGGAAGTGGAGTCATAGCTGGATGAGCAACCACAGTCAAAGAATGTTGATTAGTTTTTCTGTGTCAACCCAAAGGGGGTCTCTAGTGGCATGCCATAGAGCTCTGTCCTTGGTGCTGACCTCATTGGCATTGTTACCTGTGACTCAGAAGACAACATACAAGGTGTTCTAATCAAGTTTGCAGCAGACACAAAGCTGGGAAGTATAGTTACCACTACAGATGTCAGAATGGAAATAAGAAATGACCTCAACAGGAAGGAACACAGGGCTGAAACCAACATGATGGAATGAGAAGAGAAATGCAGTCCTGCATTTAGGTTAAAAACTAATTGCACAAGTACTGGATGAGGTAGACCTGGTTTGGCAGCAGTCCAAGCGAAAATGACCTATTTGTTTGTTATTCTGTAAATTGGCCACTAGCTCAATCTGGTCCAACTGTGTTATGTGGTTGATACATGATACATAAAGTGAACACAATCTTGACTACATTAAGGGAAGTAGAGTGTCTCTGGTCTAGATCATAACGTGGCCTCGATTGACTCAGAACTGGTCAATCCTATCCAGAGCACAAGGCTCAGAGCTGGGCCTTACAGAGGAAGAAGGACATTGAGAAATTGGAGCACGTCCTGAGAACAGTAGCCAGATGGTGAAGTAGCTGACTGTCATGTCCATAAAGAAGGCTTGAGGGAGCTGGAAAACTTTGGTCCAGGAGAAGGGACAAATCAAAAGGCACGTGAGTGCTACTTCAAACATGTGACAGGTCGTTGTGTGGAAGCTGGAGCAGACTCCCTCACTGGCTACCTCTAGACCAGCCATTCACAACATTGATCTGCCGGGATCCATGGGACAAATCACATTCACGTGTCCAACACATTCCCGGGGCAGACCCTCATTTTTAGACATCCCCTCCCACCACCACAGTTAGAGGAAAGTAAAGAACTTACAATAACTTGTCATTGCCCCCACAGTCAAAGTCATATCAGTTGTGGTGACTCGTTGGCCTCCAGCAGGAGTCTGGTGGTCAAGAAACTATCACAGCTTCTCTTCCTGCTTCCCTATCTCCCAGGAGGAAGATTCTACTGCCCATTGCCTGATGGGCAGTAGATGGGTGCTATAGATGTAGATGGCAGTAGATAGTAGATGGGTGCTGACTGGGGCCCCCTCATAGGGTAGAGCCTGAGCAGCATGTGGAATAAATAAATCCACAGTGTGCAGATATGCTCTTGGTCTCTTGTGCTCTCATCTACTCCTTGCTGGCAAGTATGGCTTTTCCTCGAGTTGAAATATCAAAAGCCAAGCATTGGGTAGAGCATTTTGGCATGGAAGCTGGCAGAGCAGGTCTTTCGGCTGGCGTTGGTTCTAGGCTGTCTTCATTGAGGTAAAAGAGTTGTCCAAAGGGTTGAATGTGGCTCACTGGCACTCTGCACTGGTGACTGGGGCCAAAGTCCCAAGAGTAATAACCTGTTGTTTTGCCTTGCCTTGTTCTCTCTGCTCTGGAATTCTGGGCACCTCTCATGGAAACATGGCTGGATTCCTGTATTTGGGTCCCTGGGCAAGGAGTATATGAATCTCCCCAGCTGTCTCCAATAGTCATGGAATAATTAAAGTCTATCAAGGTAGACAGACCTATAGACCTGTTCAAGACCTTATTCTGGTTGGTTGGTTGGTTGGCTGGGTGACCTTAGCAAGTTACCCAACCTCTCTTTTTAGTTTTCTCATTTGTGTAAATGAAGCTAGTAATGGTCCCTACCTCCAAGGATGAGTGTGAGGGTCAGATGCAATACTACACAGAAAGTTCTCAGCATATTGGTGGCCACAGAGGAAGTGCTCGGTATTAGGATAGTTGTTGACCCATACTTCCCTCTCCTCAATTACTGCCATCTCCAGGCAGAGGTGAGAGAGGGCGAGGGTGTGCGCCATGTTTATCATATGGCACTAACACCACACTTTTCTCTTCTGGTCAAGAAAGTGCCCAGGAACATGAGTGAGGAAAAGTGGCACTATGTAGGAGTACCCTTGAATCCACACAATTAAATTTAAGAAGTAAATAATTTGCAAATTTTTCCACTTTATTTTTAGGAAAAATTACTGGCAGCATATGTCACAACTGTTCGCACTGTTGGGCACTGTGACACCCAGCTGAGAGCCCCTGCCTGCTGGTCTGGTTCTTATAATACTGAGTGTGTGTGCATGCGTGCATGAGAGAGACAGAGACAGAGACAGAGACAGAGATATAGACAGAGAGGGGAAGGGGGAAGAGAAGGAGGTCAGAGAGAAGATAGGGTAGAGAGAGACAGAGAGAGAAAGTGGAGAGGGGGAGAAAGAGACAAGAGAGATGCAAATCCTTGGACCCTACCCATGGAGATCTGGACCCGGCAGGTCTTGGAGGGCACTGAACTCCCTGCCATATTTCCTGAAATTTTGAGAAGCACAGTTCCAGAAGATAGTAGCCAGAGTGATTTATGGAATTGAAGCACCCTGTAAAGGGAGGTTCAATGAAAAGAAGAGTTTTCTAACAAGTAGACATATCCAGCCGTGGGGCAGACAGGGCCACTGAGCTCCCTATCACTGGAGGCTCCCACACAGAGGTCTACCATAGAAGCTACGGGACAGTGGTCCATGCTTACCATGAGGAGGGCGGCCCCAGGAACACCGCCTCCCTCACCCGCTGCCAGGAGCCCTAAGCAGTTGGCTGAGGTGTTGCTGAACTAGAGGTGAGTCCCCACCCCACCCTGGGGCAGACCGGAGGAGCAAAAATTTGTCTCAGACAAGCTTCCTTTCCTTTCCCTTCTCTCTCCAGTTTGGGTGGCAGGGAGGTGGGTAAAGACTCAAGGTCAAAGACTCCATTTCTGGTAAGCCACTCCTTGACCGCCCTGGAGAAGCCCTTCTCTCAAAAATCCCTGCACCCTAATAAAGGGACTCCTCATATTGGCAAAACCTTATGAACCTGCATTTAGGAGCTGGCACGGACATTCTTATCCTGTCATAACCTAGCATTTAATATTTACAAATCCTCATTGCTGGAGACGATATAGTTACAAGCAGGGGTCCTAAGCCACACAGTCCGCTAGAAACATCATGCGAGCCTCTTATGTCATTTAAGATTTTCTAGTAGCCACATTCAAAATAGGGAAAAGAAATAGGTAAAGTTAATTTTAATAACATTTTTTAATTTAAATCAATGTATATTGAAAAATGCAACCATCTTAACATGGAATCAATATAAAATATTATTAATGACCCATTTTCCATCCCCCCTCTTTTTTTATTTTTTAAAGACTTTATTTATTTGTTTGACAGAGAGAGATAGCAAGAGCAGGAACACAAGCAGGGGGTGTGGGAAAGGGTGAAGCAGGCTTCCTGCAGAGCAGGGAGCCCGATGCGGGGCTCGATCCCAGGACCCTGGGATCATAACCTGAGCCAAAGGCAGATGTCCAACGACTGAGCCACCCAGGCGCCCCTCCCCCTCTCTTTTTATACCATCTTTTAAATCAGGGTTATAATTTACAATTAAAGTACACCTCAGTTCAGACTAGCCACATAGCAAGGGCTCAGTGACCCTATCTGGCAAATGGTTACATTATTGGACAACACAGTTGTAGTCCCTAAACTGTCCCAAAGGCTTCCCAGCTTTTCTACTTTATTAGCATGTGACCTCAGGCAAGTTATCTAACTTTTCTTTACCTGACTTGCCTTCTTCATAAGTAGGGATAATACCAATAGTAGCTTCGTGACAGTTGCTATGAGGAGTAAATGACTTAATATGTGTAAAGCATATAAGAGGGTGGCCAGCACAGAGCAGGTGCTCAGAAATTCAACACTCCCAGTTCTGCCCCATAGGAAGGGCAAGAGTTTTCATCTCTTTTTTATACATAAGACATGCACATTTATTAAGCCCCTCAGTATGGCAGGCTCAGAACTAGAGGTCATGATCTCATTAAATTCCCCAGTAACCCAGAGACGAAAAGATCATTGCCATGTTTTAATAACGAGGCTCAGAGGAGTCATTTAAATTGTCCGAGGCCACACAGCACGTACACGGCAGAGCAGGGATTCAAACCCAAGTCTCCTGATAGCAAAACCCTGTTCTTTTCACTAAACAATGTGGACCAAAGTGAAAAGAGGTGACCCACGCTCTTAGGGCAGGTAGTGACAACTCTGGGCCTTGAGCTGCCAACTGATTTCTCCAGCAATCTCTCCCTTCACCAGGCTGCCTCCCCGGGGATAGAAGTGTGGCACCATAACAGGGTGACGGGGACATTTTTGGTGGAGAGATGCTCCCAGGGATTCCTCCAGATTACGTCTCTTTAGGTGGATCCCCAAGTTTGCCAACAACATGGGGCCTTGGCACCCAAGCTGAAAGGACAGAGGGAAGGAAGAAATGGGAGTTTCTCAGAAGCATCAAAAATATTTCACAACTTCAGAACCCAATTCTTCCCCGGGTTCTGCCCAGTGTCTATGTCCTTGAGTCCTCAATCCTTTGAAGGAAGGAAGTGGGCGCTCTGGTCAGAATGACACAGCCAAAGGATGTGCCCAGTCACCTCTCCCTGGCTGCCCCTTGCCCCAGGACACCCCAATTTGCCAGCCTGCAGGTGAGAGGTGATCAGAGGAAAAGGATTAAAAGAAAAACAGGAGACCCAGGAACCAGGATCCAGTTACAGAGAGAAAGGGGGGACAAGAGAGATAGTAAGAGCAATTGAGAACAGCAATGTAGCAAAAAGAGCTTTTAGTGATAATTAATAATTAACATTTCTAATGATGTCCTGGCGACAGGAAGAGGCCACACAGGGCTCTGGGGCACGACTCGACTCGGGGTGACTGCGACCTCCAGGAGGACCAGCAGCTTCATTAATCTTTGTGAGCTCCCCGTGCACCCCTTCCTGCAACCAGTGGGTTACTGGATGCTGAGATGGCCATTGTCATGACAATCGGAGAAGGGGGAGGCTGGAGGGATTTAAGGGGGATAGGCTGCCAGTGTGGGAGGGTTCTAGGGAATTCCTTTTCTGGACTTGTAGATCCAGCTCCTATAAAAGCCAAGTTTCCCTTGACCAAGGCAAGCAGCAGAGGGAAAGCATGTGCAAAGACACAGAACACTCCTAGGGAGCAGCAACAAGCAACAAGCTAAGAATCAAAAGAAAAGGGGCAAGTTAGTGGAAAGGAATAAAGACGGGAGAATGCCTTGTGGGGGGTGGGGAGCTGTCCCAAGAGGGGGCAGTTTTGACCAAAGGCGTGAACAGGAGGGACTGGTTACATAGTTATGACTATTATGGTGGTAGTCACGCTGGATGGTAGATGGTCCCCCCAAAATGCATACACTGAAGCCCTAACCCCCAGTGTGACTGTATTTGGAGATAAGGCCTTCACAGAAGTTATTAAATGTAGTAGTCATAAGAGTGAGACCCCAACCTGATGGGATTGGCATCCTTATAAAAGGAGGAGACACCAGAGCTCCCCCCCTCCTCACATGCATACAGAACGAAGGCCATGTGAGAATACGGCCAGAAGGTCGCTGTCTGCAAGCCAGAAACCAAGATGGCCAGAACCTTGCTCTTGGACTTCCCAGCCTCCGAAACTCCAGAAATAAATTTCTGTGGCTTAAGCCCCCGGTCTGTGGAATTTTCCTTGGGCAGCCTGAGCGGACCCATAGAGTGATGGCTGAAGAGATCACGGTGGTATAATAACCAACTGGTGCTTTATTTTACATTTAGATAATAATTCTATACTTAGGCACTTGTAAGCTGCCTCGTACCTACGGGCTGTGGATGCTTTAAGCCCTCATACATGTACAGGGCTCTGCGGATACAAAGCATTTTCACAGACACATCTGCCCTGCCAATTTGAGCCAGGTCTTTGCCCGCCAAACTCAGGTTTGGCCCATTTTACCCCCAAAGGCTGGGGTGGACAAAGGCCCCATAGCCCTGAGGAGGCTGGCCCCCTCACTAGGTGCCAGGCAGGTGGCCGAGGCCTCATTTGTGGAGCTTTGGATTCCTTCCAGCCAGGCGGGGCCCCGGGCTCGGGCAGCCTTAGTGAACTCTCCAGGGGGTTCTGAGGAAGACCCATGCTCCGAGTACCAAACAGTAGCTCCATCTACGGCTACTAAGGTTTATTTTATTTGTTATCATTTCTTATTTTGATATAATGTCAAATTTACAAAAAGGTCTCAAGAACTTTGTAAAAAAAGCTCATATCCCCTTTACCCAGATTCACCAACTGTTCAAATTTTGTCCATTTGCTTAATAATTTCTCTCATTCTTAATCTAAAAAATAAAACAGAAAGTGGGGCACCTGGGTGGCTTAGTCGGTTGAGTGTCTGGCCATGTCATGAGGCTCCATGTTCAGTGGGGGTCTGCTTAAGGATTCCCTCTCCCTCTGCCCCACCCGCTGTTCTCTCTCTCTCTCTCTCTCAAATAAATAAATAAATCTTTTAAAAAAAAAAACAGTAAAAATTTAAAAATAAAACAGAAAATAAGCTTTCCTAGTGTGTATAATACATGCTGACAACAAGACATGTGTGATATATAAGTAAATGCATCCATATATTGGGAGACATACGTATATTTTGGCAGCTCAACACCTGCTTACTGATAGAGATGCATCATCATAACCTTTGGTGGCAAAGATCACGGTTATCTGGGGCTGGAGGTAAAGGGAGATTGACTGGGATGAGGGATGATGGAAACGTTCTATATCCTGATCATGGTGGTGGTCACATAAGTATATAAATGTGCCAAAACTCAACCATCTAAATGTATGCTTGCAATACATACATGTTATTGTAGGCAATTTGTACCTCAACGAAGTTTATTTTTTTAATGTGGCCCTATTTTAAAGTTTAGTGGCCTCTGTTCTGAAGGACCCCACAGAGAAAACGGATGCCCGAAGAAGTATGGATTTTATGGCCTTACTTATCATTCATTTACCTGGCGCTTCTTATACACCAGGCTCTGTTCTAAGCACTTTACCAAACAGGCTCACTGGACCCTCACGACAAGCCTGTGGTGTAAGGGCTATCATGGTCCCATTTTACAGATCGGAAAGAAAGGTAGGCCAGTAGCCCAAGATGGCACAGTAAAAAGAGTAGCAAAACAGGACTCTGCACCCAGGCAGGCTAGCACCAGGGCTCTTTGATACTTTGCTGAGCTACGTGTTAATGTGAGAGGGAGAAACCAGGTCCCATGTAAATGTGGACTGTCTGCTCCACAGCAGAGGTGTCCCTGGGCGCCTGGGACCAGCCAGTGGGCAGGGCGAAGCCAACTGTCCCTGGGGCTTCACCGCTGAGCACCCACAACACAAGACTTTGCTCCACGGTCCCCCACTCTCCACATTCCCTGCACCTGCCAGTTTCGGATTTCGTGCTTTCCAATGGCACAGTTTTAGGAAGCATCTACTGATGCCTTTCAGCCTAGTGCTGGAGACAGAGTTGATCATTTAAGCCACTCTGCCTGTCCCCAAGAGATATTAACAGAGAATAAGTATGTGTGTGTGATTTCCTGAAGTTCTTCTATACTTTCCTCACGACCTGCCTGCTTCCCATAAGACAGGGTTCTGTGTAGAGAGAGCACTGGGCCAGATTTCAGGAGTTCAAGCATGGGCTTTGCTACTAAACTGCTCTGTGATGTAAGGCAAGTAACTTCCCTTCTCTGGGTCTCAGTTTTCTCACCTAAAATAACAGGAGGTTAGATCGGATCAGGGATGCTTGGCTTACGGATCCCTAGGAAGTCCACAGATGGACTTCAAATGTTCAAAGAATCTCCTAGAATTTGTACGCAGGAGGTTTTGTGCCTGTGGCTTAAGGGGCCCCGAGACTCTTCCATTTTCAAAAGGACACACTATCATTCTAAAATTTCAGCATCACTTCCCTGCCAAAATCCTGTCTAGTTCTAAAAGTCTAAGATTCTATGTATTAATCTAAGTCTTTATACTGCACACCAGCCTGGAACCTTCATTTACAGAGAATGACAAAGGAAACCCAGGACATTTGTGGCAAAGAAAGGACTAGCACATGAGTCTCCTGATTGTACTCCAGGCTTTTTCATGCATTCATTCATTCATTCACCATGTACCCATTATCATCATTATGTATTATTCACATATAACTTTGACATATGCTGTGAGTCCCTACAATGCCCCAGGGCCTAACACAGCACCTAGTACATAATAAATATTTGGTGATTGAAGCAGTGAACAGGGAAGCTGACTAGGTCCTGGAAATGGGAATATGGGGAGAAAAGACTGAACCCCAAATTAGGAGATCAAAGTTTTGGCCTCAGCATGGCTCCACACAAAGCCTCTTCCTTGCTGGCCCTTTTTTTCCATCTGTAAAATGAGGGACTAGACTAGCTAAGCTCCAAGGCCGCTTCTGGATTTGAGATTCCAGGATGTCAAGATAACCTCTGGCTACCTGGAGCCGGGAGAGAGCAGTGCCTGAGTTCCCCAGCCCGGAGAGGTCACTAGCTTGGTGTATTAGTTATCTGCTCTCGTATAATAAACTAGCCTAAATTTCAGCAACGTAAAACAACAGATATTTATTATCTCACACACTTTCTGAGGGTCAGGAATCTAAATAGTTCTGGCCCAGGCTCTCTCATGAGA
The DNA here is from genome assembly GCF_011800145.1 of Mirounga leonina. Classification (NCBI taxonomy): domain Eukaryota; kingdom Metazoa; phylum Chordata; class Mammalia; order Carnivora; family Phocidae; genus Mirounga; species Mirounga leonina. The sequence goes on along the minus strand of NW_023270265.1, from coordinate 24,374,843 downwards.
TTGCAGTCAAGATGAAAGCCAGCGTGGCCATCATCTGAAGGTCTGACTGGGGCTGGAGGCTCTGTTGCCAGGCTCACTCATGTGGCTGTTGGCTAGAGGCCTCAGTGCCTTGCCCCGTGGACCTCCCCACAGAGCTGCTCACACCATAGCTGCTGGCTTCCCCCGGAGCAAGGGATCTGAGAGAGAAAAAGACTCACCAAGATAGAAGCCGTAATGCCTTTTTATAACCCAACCAGGAAGTGAGATACTATCAACTATTTAATTGGTTGTACAGATCAATTCTTTTTTTTTTTTTTTTAAGATTTTATTTGTTTATTTGAGAGAGAGAAATGGAGAGAGTACAAGCAGGGGGAGCAGCAGAGGGAGAGGGAGAAGCAGACTCCCCACTGAGCAGGGAACCTGATGTGGGGCTCGATCCCAGGACCCTGGGATCATGACCTGAGCTGCAGGCAGACGCTTAACTGACTGAGCCACCCAGGCACCCCGGTTGTACAGTTCAATTCTGGTGTAACGTAGGAGGGAACCTCACAGGGTGATCATTTGAGGGCCATCTGGGAGGCTGGCTGCCACACCCAGGCTGGAGCCAAATCCCACAGGGCCCCCATTTAGACAAGGCCACTGCTCATAGCTTTTCAGGGGTGTCCCAGTGGGGAGAGTTTGGGTAGGAGCCAGCCAGTATCCTCAGTGGAATGTCCCACCTGTTCCTTTCCAAAGCACTTACAGGAATTCTACGGGGCTCCTCACAGAAACCCCACTGCTCAGCACAGCCCTGCAACGGTGAGGGCAGAGCTGTGGAGGGGGCTCAATAGGGACCACCTAAATAACCCAGCAAAACCTCAATTAGCCAGAGAAAAGTCAGACATAACCCTCACCTCCTCACATTTTTTCTGTACTCAACTCCCCCACCCTGATAAATAAATCTAAATACTACGGCTAATGATGAGGAGACAAAGGGCAGGTAAGTATATTGCCTTTAAAGAATTTAAGAAGCCCTCCAAGGGTCTATACCTATAAACTTGCATGCTGTCTACATCTAAAATACTGTGAGGTACTGAACAATCCAAAATTATCAATGAATGATCCGTTACCTTTATTTCGCTTGCTAAGGCAGAAAAGTGAAATGAAACCGTTTGGGAAGTTTTTAAAAAATGAACATTTCTAACAATGCAGCCTTTCTGCTGAACTACCATCTAATTAGGAAATTAAGTTAACCAGACCATTTCACTTCCTCAGTAAATGGGATTGGATTTCTTGTGGTGGCGACTCAGACTCCTTTCTCCATTTCCCTGACATATCCGGCACTTCCCACCCCCATCTTTCATTCCTTCTGCCACCTGGAATTCTTGGTGAGCCTGGAGTTGGAGGGAGAAGAGGTGGGTTCCAGTCTCTGTTCCAGGGCACGTCTCTCACATCAGGGCATGTGGCCTCTCTGAGCTCCTTTTCCCTGGCTTATGAGGGAGGAGGTTAAAGCACCCGATTCCTTAGGTCTCGTTCACCCCTAACATTCTAGGACTCCTTACACGGACCATCCTCCCCTCTTCACTTCCTGAAATCCAGCTGCTTTCTCAAGATGCAAGTAAGATGCTTATCACCACCTTAGAGCCTCCCTTATCTCTGTAGACAGAAGTGATTTCTTTCTTCTCTATGGTATTGTAATTGTTGTATATATTATGTATAATATATGGGCACATTTTGTCTCTCTGATGAGACTCTAAGCTCTTTGAGGACAGGGGCCTGGTCCTTCTCATTTTTTATATCCCTGCACCTGGCACATAGTCGGTGCTCGTTCTGTGATTGAACGAAGTCCAACATGTTGTGATTTTGCAGCACGCAGGTGTAGTAGGCGGCCTTAGCCAGCAGGGGGAGCGCGTCTGCTCCTTAAAAGAAGCAGCCAATTCTGACCCTTATTCTACGGAGAGCTGATGGATAGATTTACCTCTGAGGATGAGAGGCGCATGGGATCGCCCGTGAATGCAGGGATGAGGGAGAGCCTGTTATTTCTAAGAAGCCACCATTTATTTTGCAGCTTGGTAAACAGAATAACATCTCAAGAACAGAAAGTAACCCTCATGATAAATTCAGACCACTTCCTATCTCTGAGGCCTACCTGGAGTTACAACGGGGATACATTCTTGGATTAAACACTGTATACCTTGGGGCATTAAATCTATGATAAATTGGGAGATAGGGACCTGCAACCTCATTTCTTTTAAGGATATTTAATTACAAAATTCCATAACAAAATTACAGCCTTATTAAAATGGTTTCTCACCGAAGAGAAGGTCTAGAAAGATGAGACAATGCCAGTGGTAGCTTTTGGATTTTCCAAGAGCTCTCACTGTGCCACTGCACTCTATTCAGAGGTCAGAAAGGGAGAAAAACATCTCCGTCCAGAAAATAGCCCCTTGGGAAGGGTAGTCTCTCTCTCCACCTACCCCCCATGAGCCTGCCCCCACAGAGCCTGGAGTGCCAGGCAGCTAGGATCCCGGTAGAGAGAGATATCTGGTGGATGGACTAGCTTCTCTTTAAAAGGACAAACACCTGCTAGCTTATTAATCACTCACATCTTAGTATGAATTATACCCATCATTTTCTTCTAGCCCCCCCAAATGGTGGGGGAGGGCGGTGTTTAGTCCAAGAATGGTCAGTTTGGTTGTATATTAAAAAGAAGTCATAATTCTAGGGCACCTGGGTGGCTCAGTTGGTTAAGCGTCTGCCTTCTGCTCAGGTCATGATCCCAGGGTCCTGGGATGGAGCCTGCTCAGCCAAGAGTCTGCTTCTTCCTCCCCTTCTGCCCCCCCACCATCCCACCCCACCCCCACTCATGCGTGCTCTCTCACTCTCTCAAATAAATAAATAAATCTAAAAATTAAGTAATTAATTAAGTAATTAATTAAAGGAGTCATAATTCTGGGGCATAGGATTCTTTGGAGGAGGGAAGCCAGAATGATGAGTCTTTGTGGGAGGGCTTTGGCCAGCCAGAGAGTGGTGTGGGGGACATAGAGCAGAGGGCACACCAAAAGGTAGGGGACTGTGCTAAGAACCATGGTGATGGCAACTGTTCCTGGATTTTTCCAAAGGCCTGCCCCATGACCAGTCAAAACATCAAACCATGTGCCCCAATTTTTCATTCAGAAAATACAGCTCCTTTGCTTTCCTGGTGAGTTTCCTCCTCCACCATCTAGAAGAAGAAACAGGTAATCCTGGTGGTTTGACCTTGGGGTCCTTGCTTCATCTCTCAGAAACTGAGACCCAACCTCCTCAACCAGCAAAGTAGGGAGAGTCATCTGACTCCCCTCACAGGAAATATGCCGCCAAGCCCGTTCGTCTGCCTAGCGCAGAGCGAGCCCTCAGTTGCTGCTGGGCTGTCAGTGCCCGGCACATCAGAGACCCCCGATAAACACTGGCTGGTATAATTACAGAATCATTCTGGGTTCTGCATCCAGGGTCGGCCTGGGACACAAGGTCTGCTGCTCATTACTTACATCCACTTTAGCTTTTCACCCCTCAGCTGCCTAATTAGGAGCCAGAGAATGGTGCTGAAAAAAACCAAGAAGTCTGACAACCCCAGCTGTGCTCTCCTTTCCCCCTACCCCCCCACCCCGGTCACTGTGCGAACCAGAGCAGTGCTCCTTCGGAGGTGAGTACCACTTCTAGGAATTAAATATTCTGGAGCATCAGGTGGAGATAGTGCCTAAGTGTCAGATGCTTTGTGGTGAAGCCCCATCACGTTCCTACTATGTGACTTTAGGCATGTCACTTAACTTCCTTTTTTTGTTTCTTTCCATCTGCAAAATAGAGACCCTGAGGACCTGACGCCGCCGCGCCCATTCAGCGCCCGACATAGAGAAGGGATTCAGTCAACATTAGCTTCCTTTCCCGCCAACACTTTCTCCTGCTCCCCCCACCCCATAAAGGCCTAGAACGTCAGAGCTACGGGGAATCTGAAAGACCAGCCAGAGCGCCGACTTATCTTCCAGATTAAGGAAGGACTGTGGGCGAGACAGAGGTGGGCCCAGGAGGAGAGGTCAGGTTGCCCCCTCCCAGTCCATGCTCACCCCCGATATGGCTCTGCCATCATGTCACCGTAGTGGGGCTGTCGGCTCGGACCTCAAGTCTCCTGGTTTCATTTAATATGGTTTGTGGCTCTCCTTCTTCTCTAAAATTACATCAAGGAAGTTCTAATGACCATTAGCCATGGTGGTTTTTCCTTTCCAAGGCCACTGACATCTTTGGATAGAAATTCATCTGGGTAAGCATCTGTACTCTGCTCGGATTTCCAGCAGACTCTAGGAATTGTGTCTGGGCCTGGGCTTCTCCTTACAAGTGCAGGATTGTAAATTCAAATTCACAAACCAGAGCCTGTTTTCTGGAGCATGTCCAAATGTGGGTGAGTGAGAACAGGCAGTTTATAATCCTGAGATGCTAATCTACCTTTCCAGGTTCTGACTGTGGTGGAGGAAGTAATAAAGTTGGAGAACAGAATAGGTTCCAAACCTGAATGACCAATTAAGCCTCTTTTTAAATGACCAAGGGCAGTATCTATAAGATACAAGCTAATTACAGGAATTAACAACAACCACTACCAAAAAACCCAGACACTTCAACTATATCAAATACTGAGGACCAGAAATGCAAGCCATCTTATCTTTACTGCATCTAATATTTTTCTGCCTATCAAATTAAACCGAGTCCTGGCTCTGGCCTCAGTTCACTTTTGGTCCTGGATGTATAGGGGAGGGGGCCAAAGAGGAAGGAGGCAGGGATGACAGGAAACCACAGGAAAAGTGAAAAGGCCTCTGAGTTAAATGCATAATATATTGGTCGAAGGGGCCTTTTCTTCTCTGCCACCCCCAGTGATTCATCCAGCAAATATTTGTGGAGCAACTATTTTTCGAGCACTGTATTAAGCACTGGGGATGCAGTGGTGCCTGCCTCCACAGAGCTGACATTCCCAGGGGGGAATATAGACAACAAACAAGCATAAGAACAAATCAACGAGATCATCTCAGAGGATGTCTCGCCGGAGAAGGCAATGTGGGAAATCAATGAGGAACTGGGCTTACCGGGGTCACTTTGGCTGGATGGTCGGAAGAGCATCTTTGAGGAGGTGACCACGATGAGTCGAGACCTGTATAATCCATCATAAGTGATGGGTAAACCAGAGAGAACATTCCATGCAGAGGGCACAGCACGTGCAAAGGCCCAGCACGAGGATGATCTTGAAGAATGGAGAGAAGGTCAGAGTGGCTACAGCTCAGGGAGCCGGGGCTGTGGTATGAGACAAGAGAAGTAGGCAATGGTCCGACGGTGTAAGGCAGGGGACGCAGGATAAGGAATGGCTAGGTGAAGCAGTCCCTGAGGTCAGACAGAGCTGGATTTGAATACCAGCTTTAAGATTTACCAGCAGCAGGACCTTGAGCAGGTTATTAACCTCTGAGCCTCAGCTTCCTCATCTTTGAAATGGGAGTGATTGTTAATAGGACCAACCTCACATGGCTAATGGGAGGAAGGAGTGACAGAAGGCGTTGCCTGTGCTTGCAGAACCCCTGGCATACACTCGGCGGTCAATAAGTTCCAACTTCTACTACTGTGGACTTTTTGTCATGGACCCTCAAGGCCACCCCTTAAGGCCCTGGGCCCCTTTCAGCTGCCACCACTCAAGATACCACCAGGTGGCAGTCTTTCAAGTTTTCTGGTTTCACCAGTGCCTGGTCCTGACTGTTTTCACCATTAGGAAAGGGCAAAAGACCCTTTGGAGGTAAAGCCTGGTTGGGCACAGTGTTCCTGGAAATGTACAGGGAATATCTTCTAATTTCAGCAACAAAATGTAATGGAAAGAATACCAGGCTAAGAGTCAGATCTGAATTCTAGTCTCTACTTCACCTGTAGACCAGCTGAGCTTGGCAGTATATTTGCTCATTCTGGGTCCCAATGTCCCCATCTACCTCTACCATGGTGTCATCGGGAGGCCCAAGCGAGGTACTCTGTGTGGAATGGCTGTCTAAAATGTACCTGAGTGTCTGTCCCAGTTTTGCCCCTGGCTTGCTGTTTACTTAACCTCGGCTTTTTCATCTATAGAATGGGCATAAGTATTGGCCTCACAGGCTCATAGGGACGATCAGAGCAGTAAAAGCCCAGGAGCAGTGCCCAGCACATGCAGGTGCAGCTCGATGTGTGCTGTTATTGTTTGTAAAGCTCCATGTAGGTAGATCAGCTTATGAACACAAGCCACAGTGGCTTTGGTTGCGGTGCATGCTGGGGAACGTGTGACAGACGATGAGCTCCCAGAAGACCATGAGTGAGCAGAGAGAGGGGAGAGTTCCACGTAGAGATGAGAAGGGAAGGTGCACAGTAACCAAGCCAGGGAAACCTCTCCTGCCCTACAGTTGATGAAGGAGGAGGGGCATCACCTGCTGGCCACGTCTCCCCAGCCCGTTCCTATTCCCTATCTCTTTCCGCATGAGTTCGGCATTAATTCCCTGCTGCATTGTAAGCTCCTTGAAGGCAGAAAAGGACTCATTCATCTTTGTTCCCCCACTGGCCTAACACAGAGCCCACACCTAACAAGCCCTGGATAAATGCTGGCTGAGACCCATCCATCCTGCACTGTGCAGTGAATTGGTCACATCCCAAAAGCCCCTGGGCTATGCACCGAGCCGGAACTCCTCCAACCCAGCTTAGGCCTCAGATGCTCTGCCTGTGACCTGGGGGTGTTGGTGTCTCTGTGCTCATGTCCTTATCTGTAAATGTGTGCAGAGCATGCCGGAGAAAAAGCACAGACACCAGCTGCATTTGCTGGGCTCGCCATTTGCCCCGGACCTGTCCCTCCTGCCTGGAAAGCTCTTGGGGGTGGGGGGAGCGGGGGGAGGAACATGGCAGCAAGGGCTGTGGGATTGCTATTGATAGGGAACAGGTGGGGGAGGGTATAATGGAATAGGCTCAGCATACCAAGAAAGAGCACCCACACTCGTAAATCTCCTTTGCCATATGAGAATCTTGTTGAGGGGGAGGGATCACTCCCTCTCTCTGGGCCTGTTTCCTCAACTCCACTACAGAGAAAATAAAAATACCCACTTCTTTGTCATCAGGGGCATAGTGCCCGGCCCACATAAAGTGCTTCAATGCATGTTGGCTATCCCGATGAGGCAGTGCACGAGACAATGCTTCGTAAATACTAAAGCAGCCCTGGTCAAACTTGACTGCCAAGGTAGTCTCAAAGCACCCCACCCATGGGTCGGGTGGGGGTGTTGTGGATCTCACCCAACAGGAAGTCTGAAAGGCCTTTTGTCTAAAAGATGCATGCACAATTTTGCATTCAACTCCGTGATCTATCTAGATTTATCAAAATGAAAAGTGTATTTTCCATTTCTTACCAGCTAAATTACCTACCACACTTCCTCTTGCCCCCTGCCCCTAGCACATCTTCCAGTAAAAATGGGTCCTCCAGGGAGATACGGTACTTTTACTTGGGGTAATTTGTGGTCCTGGAATCCTCCCCAGACATCCCTGTTTAAGGAGTCTGGTGAAAGAACCCTCTTCAGGTTTCAGTATTTGTATTTCAGATTGTAGGGGGCCAGCCTTGGCACCCTCCTTTACTTCGGTAGAATACTTGGCCTTTGTCTGGTTGGGTCCAATCGACTCCTTGAGGGTCCAGGATGAGCTCCGGCCCTCCTCACTGCCTCACTCGGTGGCCCCAGCCAGCAGGCAGTAACTGGACCAGCGGACCCAGCCAGCAGGTAGGAACTGGACGGATCAGACAACAGCCAGCCTGCGGGGCTCTCCACTCAGAACTCCACGTTGTTACTGCTGTTCGTTCACGTTGCCTGAACCTCTGGCCCCCTGCCTCCCTTAGGCTGCCCTCCCCCTCCCTGCCCCAGCCCCCCCGCCCTGCCTTTGAGGTTTCGCTGGCCTCTTGAGATGTCCTAAAGCTCCCCACTGCCTGTGCCCCAGCCTTACACGCAGCTGTTGTAGTCACCTCGCTGGAGAGCGAATTGCGCTCTGGCTCTTAAAGACCTCCAGGGGAGCCGTTTGCACAACCTCTGCAGGAATCTGGTTCTAATATCTCACAACTCTCCCGGAGAAGAAAGCTTTCTTTTCATGAAATCTCAATTCCTTCCTGTTGCAGTGAGCATGGAGTTGCTTTTATTCTCTGCTAGTTTGAGCTACACTTAGACAACCATAATTCCTCACAATTTTCTGATTTTTCTCCTTGATCACCAAATGTGGGGAATGTTGGCTTTGTTTCTGGTCAGCCTTCAGCAACCATGTGCGTGGTCCCAGGTCAGGGCTGGGCTCTTGCCTCTGAGGTGTGAGCAGCGCGACGTTGAAATGGAGTGGACCCTTCCAGCACAGGGGTGTGGCTGAGCCAAGGGTGACCCTGTGCTTCTTGGGGTCCCTGGAAGGAGTGATTCATCTGACACTGGTTGAGGGCCTCTTGTGGGTCAGACCCTAAAGATGTTCATGGGAAATATAAAGCCAGGTCCCTACGAAAGAAGCAATGACTCGCTTGACTGTGTGGACGGTAGGCAATGCCCAAGGGACTTAATTTTGCACCTCAGCTCTGTCTCTCGTCAGCTGTGCCAGGTTGGGCAGGCAACTCGCCCCTTTGAGCCATCATTTGTGTCTACCACATAGTAAGTGTCAAGGAGGATTTTTTTTTTATTCTGTAAAGTTCTGCACAAACCGAAAGGGTTACTAGAGATTGGGTGGGGAGAGTATGAAGGCAGGGGTACCTCCAGATCTGCTACTGCAGGAAAAAAAGTGGGGTGCTAGAGGTCTGGGAGTAAAGAGAAAGAGATGAAAGTGAATGGTGTTTCAAAGGAAGGACAGGCAGGTGGAGGTGACAGGCTGTGCACAGAGACCGGAGGAAAAAGAATGACAGCAGTCACTGTTTCTGGGATGCTTACTATGTACCAGGTGCTCTGCTAAGTGCTGTGCATCCATTTTCCCATGCGTTCCTTATAAAAGCCTTATAATCGTTTTTATTGTCCTCATTTTACCCTCGCACCTGGCAGTTCATAACAATACCTGCAGACCCTGAAACTGAACCTGTGAGAAATCCATTCTAACTTTAATGGAATGGGGTGTCAAGACGAGGATAGAGTTTTCGGACAAATCAGGAAAGAACCAAGAGGTGCAGAGAGAGTGGTGGGGGAGGGAGGTACTCAACAAACCCTGGTTAATTCAATCACAACGGAGTAATCAGAAATAACTCCCCTTGCACGTTTCAAACATGGATTCCTTTTTCCCAGATGCCATCCATTCTTGTCCACCTGTTCTTGTCAGCCCTCTACCTCTATCTAACCCACCTCCTCTCTGAATGGTCTGGCTCCTCCCTCCTGATCTCCCTCTCTTCCCACACAATTACCCTTTCCATCTTCTTTTGTGTCAACACTTGACTTTTTGTGGATGACAAGATCTTCATGTTCAGTTTACACATTCAAAACAGACTAGAAACATTCTCCTCCACCCTTTGCTTCCTCTCCCAACATCCTCTCTTCTCTTTCTCCTCCTGATTCTTTCCCTCCTTTTATTTACTCCTTCCTGTTCACCTTCCTCTCCTGTTCACTTTTCACCCATTTCTCTCTTCCTTTGGGGTGGAACTGGCAAGGCACCCCTAGCCCAGAAGCTCCCTGGCTCTTGCTGCTAGCAAATGCCTGCTTCTACTCCCCACCTGCTAAAGGCTCTTTTATTATTCTTCTTTAAACCATGACCATGAGTTCATGTCTGTCAGAAACCTGGTTGGGTTGGCAGCTGGATATGCCAGGCCAGGAGTGGCTGGAACCTGGATCAAGACCTACCCACCAAGGCAAGGCCAGGATCTTGGGAGGTCCTGGAAGTTGGTGGGAGGAGGAAGTGAGGCCAGGTTGAGGGCATTTTCAAAGGAAGTTGGCATGAGGCAGTGGGCAGAGGCTCAAGAAGGCAGTTGATATCAGGGGTACGAGGCAGCAGGTGGTAAAGACTCAGCCACAGGGAGGGAAGTAAAGTATCTGGACCCCAGAATCCTAGTCCCTGAAAAGCTGGGTCATGTGGTTGGGTACTAGGATGGGAGAATGCGATAGAGACCCACTTATTGGAGCTGGGAGTATCAGACAGAACTCGGTCAGAAGAAAAAGGTAAGAGCAGGTCCTAGCACCTGGAGCAAAGACAAAGCAGGACCAAGGTCAGCCACAAGGCCAGCCTTAAGATTCAAGATGAAGCTTTCCTGCTGCTGACCTTGGGCTCCAGGGAGCCTCCTGACCATGAAAGGTATTGCTGGCTGGGCATCTCAAGCAGGGATAGAGAGCTGTGCACTCAGGGGTTCACCATGGTCTTGCCTTGTCCCGTGTCATGCTCTCAGCTGGCCCCTCAGATTGAAAAGCCACCCTACTACAGTGTGGGAAAACTTCAAAGCACCCAAGCCAACTAGGTACAGAATAACATGATTGTCAGATGTCTACCTGCAGCGTTGCTCCCAGACTCCCCCCAGCCCTAAAAGGCCCTGACCTTTCTAACCAGCTTCTCTAGGATTCCATAATGTTCTTTTCTAGTCTCCCTTCCCAGGTCTGCCCTCTCTCTACCTGGAGAAGTTTCGTATAGCGGGCACTCCCGTTCTAAGCTGTTCTGAATTAGCTCTCTCTGGCCAATTGGAAGTCCACCATGGTTTGTGGCTTCTCTATAAGAGCTTCTGCACCTTCACCCCTACTTGCCTCCCCTCCTGGGTCCATTCTGTGCATCTGTCACTTATAAGCCACTGTTAACACAAGTGTATCTGGAACTCACCAGCCATCCAATAAATATGGGTTCCTTAGAAGAAAGGGACTGCAGCGCGTACAAGTTGGCTTGAGAAGGAGCTGTTTCCTCACTCTCCCTCATACTCCTCACTTCTTGCACAGGTTATGGTTTCTCATTCATTACTACTGCTGCCTTCCCACACCCTCACGAAAACATTCATTTCTTTGGGGATAACCAAGCCTAATTCCACAATCAGAGATTCTCAAATCTCTGAAAGTCAAGAGGTGCATTTTTGTTTTGTTTTGCTTGCGGGTTTGGTGCCAAAACTCATCTGGTGACAAAACCTGACCTGAACTGCTGTGAAGCTACTTTATCCTCATACCTGCTTCGTGAGAACATTCGTATTTTTACTGCAGAAATAGTCATGAATCCCATTAAGAGATGCTGCCCAAGACCTCACTGGGGATGTCTCAGAATGTATGGTACCTTTCTGAATTCTAAAACCCCATTTGGCCTCAAGGGCTTGAGATAAGGGCTTGAGGAACTGTAGCAACCTCTCTGTTCTTTTGTAACAGATCTGTTGGAACAGAAGCATTTCTAAGATCTGAGATTCCCTGGCCTTTTCTTTCCATCTGGAGAATGAGAAGACAGCCAGGTGGATCAGTGAGGGCGACAAGGAAAGCAAGGATAGCAAATCTTCTGATGTGGAGAAGGAAGGGCTGACTTGCGTAACCCCTCTGAGGCTGAACTATAGGGGCGAGCTGGTTCCCAAGAGCCCCCGCTCCAATAAACTTTCAAGATAACTGAAATGACACACACGAAATGTCTTGAGATTTTAGAAAATGTAACGCCACATAACCTTTCTGGTATTTTTTAAAGTGTGTTTAATTGGAATAAATTAATCAGCAAACACTGTGTATTCACTCCGTGCCCAGTTTCATGCTGGTTTCTATGAAGTGGTCAGGTGTAAGGTACAAACTCTGGACTTAAAGGGGCTTCCATTCTGATAGGATGGCCAAGTTTTACGCACAAGAAATAATTAGAAAACTGGACAATATGCATTATAGAGTGCTAAGAAGTTGCCGACCCAGCAACAGAGCAGAAAAGGCAAAGCTCACTGGCCAGAGCAGTCTGGGAAGGTGGTTTGGGAGGTGAGACTTCGTTTGGGTGTCAGAAGATGAGAAAACATCTTAGTCAAGTCTCCCAGATAAGAATGGACAATGTGGGAAGATGATATGGAGAGAGACTTGACTAGAGTGGAGAAGGCTAGAGTCAGGGTATTGGGAAGAGACTGAACTGGCTGGATTGGGTAAGGAGTGTGTTGAAAACGTGTGTCTTAGTCTGCTCGTGTGGTCATAACAAAACGCCACACAGGAATGGCTTAGACAACAGAAATTAATTTTCTCACTTTGGAGGCTGGAAGTCCCAGATCAAAGCGCCAGCAGGTTTGGTCTCCTCAGAGGCCTCTCTCCTTGGCTTACAGATGGCCACTTCTGTGTCCTCACATGACCTTTCTTCTGTCCACGTGCAGAGAGAGAGAGGGAAGCCTCCGGTGTTTCTTTATTTTCTTATAAGGACACCAATCCTAAGGATTAGGGTTCTACCCTATGACCTCATTTAACCTTAATTACCTCCTTAAAGGCTCTATCCCCAAATACAGTCACATTGGAAGTTAAGGCTTCAACATATGAATTGGGGTGGGAGGGGCGGCAAATTCAGTCCATAACAGTGTGCATGCGTCCCAAGAAAGCAAGGTGTGTCTGGGCAGTTTGTAGGCAAGACGCCTATAATGAGACAGGCAGGGCAGGGCTGGACTCTGAGTGGACACAGACATGAACTGAGTGAATGGATGTGGAGGACATTAGAGGAATTCAAAATTATAGTACCAGGTCTGCCTGGCTCACTGGCTCAACCCTCACAAGTTCAAGTGCAGAAACCAGCTTGTATTCCCTGGAGAACTTCCTGGAGAGAATGTCTCCGTCATTGCCTGCATTTCTCTGTCCTTTCCCAGCACCCCTGGTCTGTTGCACCCTTACTTGGCTAGCTGCAGGAAAGTGTGACATCATTATAGAGCTGTTTTGTGCAGGCAGCCTATTCACATCTGGATGGCTAATGCTGAGAATCCCTGCACTGGTTACTAAATCCGTCGGGTTCAGGTGAGGTGAGGCTCCACAGCTTCGCCAGCAGAGAGAGGTGAGAACAAAAACCAAGAAAGGTGTGCTCAGGTGCTTGGGATTGAGTGAAACTGGTTAATTACCAGTCACTTGCTATCTCCCTGAGCTGGAGTTTCTGGCTAAGGGATGCTCATTGATCAGACAGAACATGACAACCTGCAACTTATCTCCACACGAAGAGGATGGCGGGGACCAAGATGCAGAAGCAAGTGTGGAGATGACTTCTCAGGTGCCAGGGCCATCACCATCTGACTCAGATGCCCTCTGAACACGGTGGGCGTAGTCATGTGGCAGGGTGCAGAGCGGCCTGGACTTTTTATGGAAAGAGCTGGGAATCAGGTGTGTCCTTGGGACGGAGTTTATTTGCTGTTAAGTGAAGGTTCTTCATTTGGGGTCTTAGATTAAATTTTAAGGATCCACGAACCCCCTAACTTTGCATGGCAACGTGTATGCGAGTATATGATTGAGCATTTTTCTGAGAAACAAACCCATAACATTAATCAGAATCTTGAAAGTTTCAAAAGGGTTCTTTTGATCCCCCAAAGGGAAATGATTATAAGCTACCACCCTAGACCCCTAGAGAAACAGGCTGACATTGGACAGAGCCCCAGGAAAGACTTGAGATCCCTAATGATCGTGAGGTGATACTCGGAGATGTGCTTGCCCATATGTGTTTGTATATTTTTCTAGAGGAAGGATTCCACAGTTTTCGCCAGATTCTCAAAAGGGTCCACAACCCTCAAAGGACTAAGAACCTGAGCTACTTCCACGGTCCAAAAGCTAGAAAGATTGCCTATGCTTAGCTATTTCTTTCCAGGGGACGATCACACAGACCTGAAAACAGGGCCAAAGTAGACTTGGAAGTTCTGCTCAAAATCTGGGGATAACGAGGGCTAGGGGCTAGTTGGCAGGGGGCCTCCATAAAAAAACAAAACACCACTGGAATCATTTTAAGAGTTAAGTGCCCAGAAGCCAGAGGGACGGTCACAAAGGCATCAATAGATGGGAAAACAGTCCTAGCTCCCTCCCTCTCCGATGGCGTATCCCCAGGTCTCTCTCTTCCAGAGCCCCGTGCGTGCCCCAGCTTTACGAAACCGGAAGACTTACTCAAGGAAGCTCACAATTCATTTAGTAAATCCTCACTGAGAGCCCACTCTGTGCCAGGCTCTATTCTAGGTGCAAAACAAAGGACTTGTCTTCAGAGTGTTATCGATCTAGGCCCGTTTCCTGCCCAGTACACGGGTATTTTGGGTACTGCTGACCTAGCTCATTCTTCCCAAGTTTGGCCCGCGTGGCCCCTGATCCAGGGAGGCTGAGACCATCCTGGCCACTGCAGCGGGCTGGGGGTCGAGGAGGGAGTTAGCAGGACCTGTGAGCAGAGCGGTGAGGGAGGCTGGAAAGACCAGGGCCGGTGGGCCTACTGGGAGACCCCAGATTAAGCTCAGCCCCAGCGCTACTGGGGCGGAGGCACGGCGGGGTGGGGTGGGCGCACAGCCGGCGGCGGGCGGGGTGGGGGTGGGGAGGAGAGGACGCGGCCCGCCAGCGCCTCCTCCGCCGCGCCTGCTCTCGGAGCTGTGCTCGCCCGCTCCCCGCCCTCTGGGGCCGTCGCGAAGCTCAGCTCTCCATCCTGAGCGGTCCGCGGGAGGCGCTCGGACACGTTCCCAGGCCGGATAAAGATCGGCTCGGCGCTCGCTCCGCAGCGCGAAATCTCGCCATCAGCGCGCCTCGCGCGGCCGCTCCGGCCCGGCCCGGCGACGCCAGATCGTTATCTGCGGGGGGAAAGGCAAGGCAGCGCCGCCGCTCGCGCCGCCACCCTCGGCCCTGGGCTCGCCTCCTCCCCTCCCCCTGGCCTTCCAGCCCGGCGCTTCCTCCCGAGGGACTCCCGCTTCCCGCCGGCCCGGGGCCCCTAGCGCCCGGCCAGGCGCCCTCGCCTCGCCTCTTCTCGCCAGGCCCCGCTGCCTCCTGAAGGTTACGCGACGCAGCGGCGGGGTGAGGGGGGCGTCCGCCCTCGCCGCCGCCTGCGCCGCCGCCCACCCCAGCGCCCGCCGCGCCGCGCGGGGCCGGCCGGGCTGCCGGCTGCTGCCACCGCAATCCCCGCTCCTAAATCAGCGCTGGGAGGCGTCCCCTCCCCCACCGGCTGCCCGCGCTCCCCGCGCTCCCCGCGCCGCGATTGGCCGCGCGGGCGCCCCCCGCCCGGGCCCCCCCCCCCCCCCGCTCCAGCTGCCGCGCCATTGGCTGCGGGTCTCCGCCAGCCTTTACATAAGCCCGGGCGCGCTCGAGTGGAGTTGTATAAAGCGAGCGAGCGGTGGCGGGGCGGGAGGCTCGAGGCCAGCCCGGTAGCGGGGCTGGGAGCTGGAAGGCGGCGGCGGCGGCGGCGGCTGCAGCGAGCGCCCGCGCTCCGACGCCCCCAGGCGGTGGGGCTGAGAGCGCCCGAAGATGGCTCCGAGCGCCGACCTCGGCGTGAGTACCTGCTCCGGTGCCCCCACTCCCTCAGGCGGAGAAAGTTTCTCCCGCCCTGCACGCCCCTCCCGACCCGCCCGCAGGGGTGGCGGGGACGCCGCCGGGGAACCGGGAAGACGGACACCGCCACCGAAGGCGGCGGCGGCGGCGGCTGTGCTTCCAACTTGCCGAGAGGCGCAGGACCCGACCGGCGCGCCGAGCCTCCCCCGCGGGCTGGGGGCGAGGCGGGCGCGGGGCTGGAGGTGGAGAGGTGGGAGCGGGGGGTGTGCGGACCACAGCCCGCCCGGCTGGCGGGGAAGGTGCTAGGGGCGCGCTGGAGGTCAGCCGTTTGGGGAGGGGGCACTGGGGTTGCGAGGGGGACGGAGCAGGTGAGGAGGGATGTGCCGGAGGGTATTTGGGAGTCACCCAGCGGGGCTCAGCCTCGGGCCGGAGAAGCTACTGGCCTCGGGTGACTATGCTGCCAGGATGGGGAAGAGCCCCGGGGAGCTGGCGCTTCTTCCCCGGGGAAGCCGAGCTCCTAGGCACAGCGCTGGGTGGCAGAGAGCTCCGGGAGCTAGCTCCGCGAGCGGCGTAGCCGCCAGCTGCCTTTGCTGGACCGAGGTGTGGTCTCCTCGCTCGCAGCCTGTCTCGGGCAAACCAGCTTCAGGCATTCCGGGGAAGCCGGGGGTCCTCCTCCGCGCTTTGGGGCACGTGGAGGCTTTGATGGGGCAGCAGGCCAGGCTTGGGGGCATGCCCAACAATGCAGCGCGCCTCTTCGCAGTACACTAGTTGGGAGCCCTGGTTAGTCCCGTTTCTGCAGAAACCAACTCAAGAATCCAAAGTCATCCCAGCCTGGATGGGAGCCTCCCAGAGTGGTCGCGGAATGCTCCTGGAGTTGGGAGGGGGGCGCTCCCCTTCCTCCGGGAATGACTAATGAATATTGCTGGCGGTGGTGGTGGGGTGTGCACCTAGTGTGGCTTCTGTGCGTCCCAGGAGGTGCTTCAGCTCTCCAGGCAGAACACATTCTTGAGTCACACTTGAGATGTCTTCTGGGATGGGTGCAGGACTTCTCAAGTGAAGCCAGGTGGAAAAGAAGGGAAAAGGGTTCCAAGAATAGGGGACAGCTCTGTAGTGCTGTCGGGAATCAGGGGAGAACTCACTGGGAAAGAGAATCGCTACTGATGGGAGATTTTTTTTTTTTTTTTTTTTTTTTTTACCCTGATGAATTGGGGCTGGAGATACCCAAGACTGAATCAGAGCAAATTCAGAGTCATGCTGTACCTCACTCTGGGCCATGAGGAAAGGGAGATGGAGGATGGAAAAGTGGGAACATGGCGGTTCTTCCAGTATAGCTCTTGAGGAAGCATTTTCTCTCCCTCTGACTTAAGAACATCATTCTGGCAGCAGGTCCTAAAGTCAGTTTAAGAAGCAATGCAGGGAGTTTAGGGTCTTGATGCTGGCACGGTGGACCACAACTAGAATATTCTGACTTCCAGTTGGCACTAATGGACTCTGGAGAAGGTCAAAGGCATGCTGCTCAGTTGGGGTGTATCCTTCACCTGTACCCCATTCCTGAACACCGTGGGTGTTTTGAACTCCTAGGGTAGCCGCTTCAGCCTGGAGATCTTCTATGGGGGTTATCAATCCATACCCCCAAACCCAGCTCCATCCTCTGTCTGCAGTCACCATTTTTCTGCTGCATTTCCCAACACCTTCTCTCCACTGGGGATTTGTGCAGCGAGATACCTGCTCGTTGCTCTTTCTTCCCTTCTCTCCATCTGGGTTGCACCTGGCGTTCTGAACCCTGATGTTTATTACTTGGCACCTTGATGTTTGCTTAAGACGTTCTATCGCTGCACAGGAGTGCCCCTGTGAATGTGTGGACCAAACGCCTGTGTCATTCTAGGGAGTCAGACCATTGTGGAGAGAGGACCACGGACCACAAACGCAGTGCTATGAAAGTGCTTATGACAGTCTCCTGTTGTCAGTCTTTCTTGCTGCCTGCAGAGGTGATGGAAGGTTAAAGGTGGAGCAGGATCCTTGGTGTCCAGTAGGGGGCGCCAAAGGCACCCAGCTCAAGACCACTGACTTTCCCACTTCTTGCCCTTCACTGACCATGGTAACCAAACACTTTGTGCAAGCCCAGGCCACAGCCCCCCAGCCCTCACCTTCATGATGGGAGCCCTGCTACCACAGGCTTCCTGGACATCAGGTGGTCCTGTGATCTCAGGTGCAATGGGGCAGGTGCATGCACAACATTCCAGGGAAAGAGCTGGTGTTCAGTCCCACCTGCTCTCTGAGATCATTCCTCTGTGCTTGGTTCTGGCGGGTCCTTTGAATTCGTTAGGAGCTCATGGAGTCCAAGAACATTAGGGCTAGAAGGGAGGATCCTTGAAGAGCATCTAGTCCAACCTCATCCCATCCCCAACACTCACATGCATACTTAATTTACAGATGAGAAAGCTGAAGCCCAGTCAGGGCAAGTGTCTGGCCCAAGGTCACATGGCTATTTGGTGGAAGACATTGGACTAGGTCTCAGGATTCCCAGTTCTCTACGCAGAGCTCTTTCCAATCCTGTGATCTTCTTCTTCTTTACTGTGGAGATGGACGTGTATTCTCAGCACACTAGGTACTCATAATTGTTGACATTGGTAAATTAATAAATTTAGTAAATTGGGGGAAATTTCCTTCAAATCAATTATTCAGAGCGAGGAGCAGGTAAAGTTCTTGTAATATACATATACAGGTAATAGAAATTCCGAATTGTTTTTCCCTTCCATCTACTATCTTATCTCGTTATTCCAAGCAGTCTTTTAGGCAAAAACAAAGCAACTCCAGTTCTCAGTCCATGCATGGAGGAATCAGAAGTGCCCAGTCCCTCACTGTGGTCTTGGAAGCCAGGCCAGAGCTCTTCCTTTCTCTCATTAGGGCATGCTGCCGGACGCTCTCCTGGTCCTGCATCACATCACTGCCCGTGGCACCTCTAGTACTCAGATCCTGGGTGAAGTGGAGAGTTCCCAACCATTATTTGCCCATTTCCCCATCTTTGCTGCTCCCAGCTCAAGGGCAGAGTACTAGGTGGTTATATTTTTGCAAAATCCTCGTGTTAGGGCTTCTTGGGTGACCTGGAAGATACTACAGTTTCCACTGCCCTTTTTTTGTTCTGTGAGTCTGTCGACATCTGAGCTGGGCCCAGGGAAGAAGCCTTGCTGAGTGGCCTGTGGGCCGCCCCTCCGTTTCTCCCCCCCACCCTGTTCCTTTGCACACGGTATAGAGCTCCTCTGGGGTCCCCTCGGAGCCTCAGCAGACTCAGTGGTGACCCTCAGGAGGAATCAGTGCTGCCAAAGCCAGGATTCTGAGAGCCAGATCCTCTTCTGTCCCTAAAGCTCACCCAAGGGATGCTTGTTGCCAGGAAAGATGCTTGAGTTTCCTCTTCTCCTTCAGGCTCACAGGCAAGTTGGGTCTTAGTCTTCAGGGGGAGGAGGGAGGTAGTAAGATTATGTGGACCACCAGAGAGCAACCCTCCTTTAGGAAGTGGGGTTCTGAGAGGCTGTGCTTGAGATCTGCGCCAGCTCCTGGCTCTAGCTGAAGAAACGTGCCTGCATTCCCAAGGCTTGGTCTAGTCTGGATATGGGGAAGAATATAATACCTGAAATATGGCTAGAGCACCAGATCTCTGGATTTTTGGTTGACTAGGGAAAGGACATAGAGTTTAAGAAGTGGCATTAGACCCTGAAAAATAAGAAGTCACCCTTTCCATGAGCCCCACTAGATGGCTGACACTTACTTACCCTACTCTCATTGGGAAGGCAGCCCAGTGTAGTAGAAAGGATACAGGCTTAGAATCTGGCTCCCCCACTTACTGGCTCAGAGACCTTGGACAAACTGCTTAACCACTGCATGCCTCAGTTTCCTCCTTTGTAAAATGGTGAAGCTGGCAACCCTGTGATAAGGGTAGAATAGTGAAGATCAAGGAAGATATTCTTAAAATGCCTCTGCCCTTGGCAAGATGTAAGGAGGTATTCAGCTGGAAAGAGATATTATTGCAGGATCACTGGGAACCACACTGAGTCTTCCTTTTCCAAGCAAGCGAGGCTGAGTGTCCAGGGTTGTACATCCGCCTCTGCTCACAGCAACATCTGGGCTGATGGACAAGGCCTTCCTGGCAGGGCTCCCTCCTTGCCTTCTCCCCTCCCCCACCTTGGGGTTTTCATTTGGGGGTTCTGCCATACTTGGGGAAAAGAAATTTTACAGATCCCAGGATAATTCTGAATGTGATGAAGGCCCTGAGCTATTGATTCCTAAGGAAGGATCTTTGTGCTGGGAGAAGCCTTCCTCGGAGCCCAGTGATTTAAGAGTGCTGACAAATCCGTGCTCACCGAGCCTCCTGCAGGCTGCAGATACAGGCTTCCAGGCCAGCTGGGGCTCTGTGAGGGATTTCTGGGGAGCCTGGCTGGTTGCTTAGGGGACATAAACCTGTGAACTCTGCTTAGGAAAAAGTATGAAATCAACTGGTTCCTTATCACACCCAACACACCCTGGACCACTTAGAGCATTTAAGAAATGAGAAGCAGCAAAGGACTTGGAGGCTGCATTGGAAAAGTAGACAGAGAGGGGTGAAGGGTCTGGGGACAGGAAGACATTTTGCCGCTGAACCACTCATGATCTTGACCTTATTGAAATCCTTTGGCAGTGACTAGAGGGCCTGTGTTGGCCCCCCGCCCCCCAGTCGTTTGGCAGTGTCTGGAGACATCTTTGGTTGTCACCATTGGGCTAGGGAATGCTACTAGATCTAGTGGGTTGAGGCCAGGGTTAGGACAGCCCCCCAGTGAAAAATTGTCTGGCCTAATATGTCCATAGTGCCAGGGCGGAGAAACCTGGGCTGGAGCATCGCCACACAGAACTGTAGCATGCCGGAGGTGGGAGGGATTTCAGAAGTGTCCTCATCCGGCTCCCCCATTTCACAGCTCAGGCCACTAGGATCCACAGAGGTGAAAAGACTAGTGAGGGTCCTACAGCAAGCCAGCGCGGCCAAGCTGGTCTGGAACTCAGATGTCCTATTTGCTGAGACTGATTTACCCAAACTCTCTCAAAGAAGTTGTGAAGATAAAATGTGAGCTGTGAAAACATTTGGAAAATTATAAAGAGACTATTACTAATATTGCTATTATTAAGAATTCGGGAGTTTGGAAAGTTCTATTTCTGGCTGTGCCACTGACTCATTGTGTAATATTGGGCGCATCATGCCCCCACCCCCATACCTCTGTGTATGTGTGTGTGTGTGTGTGTGTGGTGGTGGGGTGGGGGTGGGTGGTCTTAGCAAATAAGTATATCATAATCATTACCTTTAGAGAAAAGTCCAAAGACTTGCCCTTCAAAAACCCTAGCCACTTAAAAAAAAAAAAGAAAAGATAAAAATTTTCCTTGAAAGAAATCATGTTGACTTCGTAAGAAAAAAAGTGTTTTCTTCTTGGAAAAATTCCAGTACGCTGGCCCTGTAAGTTGGTTCCAGCCCAGGAGATCTGATCAACATCGGAGGAGAAACTGGATAACTGATAGCTCCGCAAATGACAAGCGATTGGATTTGTCCCCACTCCCTCCGGGAAGGGGAGGGGGCAGCTTCACTCTTTCCTGCTCAGCCCTCTTGGCACACGGAAGTTCTGCAAGGAACTTCACGGAGGGATGGGAAGGCGTGTCATTAATTAGTAAAACCTTGTTTACTTAACAGACATATTCTTAAAGATCTCTTCCAAGGGACGTTTTGACATACTACTTTAATTAGCCACAGAAGAATTGCAAGTGCAGAGAGTGTATAAAATGACCCTTCCCGTTGTTTCTAGTTACTGTTATCTTTGTTTGCACCCAACAAGTAGAGTGACAAGGTCATGGGAATCACAGCTGAGCTCAGGCTGTCCCGTTGACCGGGGGAGGGACTGCGGGGACTTCCTCCCAAACGGCAGTTTCCACCTGCCTGGAGAGCAGCCCCCAACAGGAGGCTCTCCCTCGGCATCCCCGCTGTACCCTATTTTGAGGTCTGTCTTTAAGGACCCATCATGTCAGACAAATCCTGACTCAGCTGTCTGGATAGGGAACGGGCCCAGGAGCCTGATCCCAGCGGGCAACAGAAAAACTCCATTGGTGTTTTTCACTGAAGGCCCATCTCTGGTCTTGCCATCCATGTGCTCAGGATTGGAGGTAGGAAGTCACTTGAGTCTCTCCTTAGGGGATCAAGGTTATACCTCGGTCTGTCCCTGTAATAGAGGAGCTAAGCAGACAGGCCCTTTCCTTCTCCTGCAGACACATTGTCTAAGTGATGTCACATTCCCTTTCATCCTGATCTCTAAGAACACACTCTTCCTTGGAGATCATAACCATGCTCCTGTCATCAGAGAAGCTATGTATATCCAAGGAGGCTTTGGCAAGTGGGGACACAAGGGTCCCTGAGAAGGAGAAACACCGCCTTGTAAGCCGTGTCAGGGGAGGCACTGTGTCTTTCATTCTCAGCTGTAAACTCAGCACCTAGCATGGTGCTTGGCGCATGGAAGAGCTCAGTGGGTACTTAGGGGGCGGATAAATAAGCGAATGCAGGTGGCCATTCTGGGGCAGAGGTGGCTCTTGGTATGAAAATGGATCTCCAAACGGCCTGGATCAGTGAGGCCAGTTTTCCTTCTTCCCAGAAGGAAACAGTGGCAGAAGTTTTCCTTCTTCCCAGAGGGCTCTAGAAACCTCAAGGTCCCATTGCTCCAGCCGGGGTTGAGGAGCCCAGGCAGGGCCCACCCTCTGAGATGGTGGCCAGCTCTGAGCCCTAGGCAAGGCCCAGGTTCTCTTTCTCTTTACGCCCCTCTGGGTGCTCACTGCCCTTGCCCCCCCTCCTTCCCCCCAGGCTGCTGCAAGGAAGCTCAGCGCAGATTTGCCTCGCTTTAAGCTGAGAGAATAGATGATAATTTGGATTTACACTGAAGACAGACTAGGAAGTGAATCACTGCTTCACAGAAAGAGTCCCAGGGCCATGCTTCTAAATAGCAAGTTACGCTAATGCATTTTAAGTGATTTAGGGGAAAAAAACACAACAAACCCTGACCCCTAGACTCTTAGGCCTGGAAAAGCACTTTGGAGGTCAGCCATGCCACGCCACTCCACTGCCCCAGGATGCCCACATCCCTTCCGTGAGGCTCTCACTTGCTTTTCAGGCGCGCCAACGGTCTGTCCTGCACACCGCTGCCCCAAATCTAAAACGCGCTTCCTACAGTGCATGGCTGAGCTCCCACATGCCTGTTGGGGAGCTCATGCCTGTTGCCCACTTCAGACCCTTTCCCGTGGTGTGCCTCCAGGCTCCTTACCTTGGCCTCGGAACCTATACTCCATGGGGGCAAGGCCTTTGTTTGTTCCCAGCTGTTCTCCCAGAGTTGGGCACAGGGCCTGCTACGGTGTGGGTGCTTGGGGATATGCAGTGAACAAATGGCCGAGGGAAGGGCACCTGCTGACCTCCAGCTTTCTCTCCCGCTCGGACCCAGTATTTGCTTCCCAGCTGGAGTCCCAGCTTCCAGCCGCACCTGCCCATGGCTTCTCTACACCCCGCTGCTACAGGGGTCTTTCTAACACACCCCTCCAGCCCGGTGGTTCCCTAACCCTCTGGTTGCTGTGGCTGACCAGGCCGCCGCTCTTTTCCACCCTCCTTCCCACAGGTCGTCCTGCCCCATCCTGTGCTCCAGCCACGCAGAGCCTCATTGCACAACACAAGCCTGCTCGTCCATGTGTCATGTTGACCCCTCAGCCCGGGACACTTCCTCTACCTTGTCCGCTTTGTCAGCTCACCGCTGCCCCTCTCTTGGACCTCCCCTAGCTCCCCCAGGTGGAGGGGTTTCTGTCTCACCTGCTTTAAGACAAGTTCAGTATAGTGGAGCATCTAAGAATGCCAATTCTAGACCAGTGGGCTTAGACACAGAATCTGGCTCCACCACGTACTAGCTTTGTGACCTTTAGCAGGTTACTTAACCTCTCTATGCCTCAGTCTCCTCATCTATGAAATGGGGTCCATAGTAAAACCTAACTCACAAGGTTATTATGAGCACTGAAGGAGATCATCTGTGTGAAGGGTGAGAATAGTGCCTGGCACCCAGTCAGGAGTAGGTAAGTCTCACTATTACTACCCATTCCTCATATAGGACTTGTTACATGAATTTGCAGTGAAAACCTGTTTGCCTGGTGTACAGAGTCCCGTGAATTAAGCTGAAGAGAGATGTGATCAGTTCTGAGATTAGAAACGGAGCCCCAACAGGCATGTGGGAGCGGGTGAGGTGAGAGGAAGGGGATAGTTAGCAAGTATTGCCACTGTTTAGGGGAAAGGTAGAGGGGCAGATCTCTAGCAGTGGGGACGGAAAGACTGGGCACTTCTGAGAAATATTCATGGAGGAGAATGGACATGGTGGAGAAGGAGGAAGAAGCAAGAACCAATTGTGACACCAGATTTCCAACCTGAGTGACAGTGTTGGGATTTAAAGGGGCCCACTGAATAGCATCCCCCTTCCCTACTCAGATTCAGGACCAACTGAGAGAGAGAAAGGGGGAGGAAGAAGGGAGGAAAGAGGCAAGCCTCAGACCCCATCATTACAGAAACAGCTATTTGGAAGGCCCGGCTTCAGAGGGGGGTCTGTGGGGCACCTCCCACTGCAGCCCTCCCTCAGAGTGGGGTCTGTAGACACCTCCCACTGCAGCCCTCCCTGTGGGTGGGGGTAGGGCTGAGCCTGCCTGGCCAACCTCAACACATGGCGGAGAGTGGCCTCTGCAACGAGGCAGGTCCAGAAAGGGCCCTCCTGCGCAGTTCTTGCACATGGAGCAATCTGAGAGGTGCCCCTGCAGCCCTCAGGAGGAGGACTCGGGGGAAGGAGGGAGCCCAGGAATGTGGCGCTGGCACTGGAGGTTCTTAAGCTCACGCTCTTGATGCTTTGGGCTGGATACTTCTTCGTTTTGCTGGCTGTCCTGTACGCTGTAGGAAGTTTGGCAGCATCCCTGGTCTCTACCCTCTAGAAGCCAGCAGCACCCCCTTCCCTGGTTGTGACAACCAAAACTGTCTCCGGACATTGACAGGTATCCCGGGGGTCTGGTGGGGGAGCAAAATTGCCCTCATTTGAGAACCACTGCTCTAGTCAAGTGGAAGGTCCTCTGGATGGAAACCTCAGGAGTGGGAAAAAAATGCTTCCTCCCCACTCCTGACCCAGGGATCGGGGCCTTACATAGGCAGTGCTAGAAGGGCGGGTTGGGGAGATAGCCGGGTGCTCCACACCTTTGGGTCTGCTCTCTGGATGCGCTCCCTTCCCTCCTGCCTCTCCTGTCCAGCTGCCTTCTTAGCATCCTTCAACTTAACTTGCAGCGACACCCCCCTACCTCTTTGGAAGCATTCCCAGCTCCCTGCCCTGCCCCCCAGCTTCTTTAGCTATCATTTTGTGCTCCCTCCTCCACAGCACCCCTCATCCTGTACTGCAAATGTTGACTAACTTTCTCCCTGTGACCCCAGCGCTGCTGAGCAGAATCCCAGGATTGTCGAGGGTCCACGGGGCGTTTTGCTGTGGGTGAATGAACCAAGACAACTTCTGGTAGCTCTTCTCCAAAGATGCCTTAGTTCCAGGCACTCCTGTGTGGGGCTCGGCCTCTGCAGGGCGGAGTGCTCCCACAGCTGCCTTTCTCCCTGGAGCCTCTGCCCCCCTACAGTGTCTGGAAAGGGTCTGTGCTCCCTGCTCATTTCTAACTTCTGAAGCATTCGGGGCTCTTTTGTAGAGTGAGACTCTGCCCCCCTACAGTGTCTGGAAAGGGTCTGTGCTCCGTGCTCATTCTCAACATCTGAAGCATTCAGGGCTCTTGCTTTTGTGAGAGCTCGGGGTGGTGTCCTTGTCTCTTTCGATAATTGCGGAAGAACTGCTTGCCCTGGAAATTGCCCTGGAAGCCTCTCCCCACAGCTGCCTGACCCCACTCTGAGATCTGGGTTGCTTGGTTACCAGCTTTCAGACCCAATTCAGGAAAGTCCCAAGGCCACAGAAAACTGAGTTTGGCTACATGTGACCCAACCCACAGCCAATGTCTAAAGACTATCTGACCTAACACTATCCGTGTGGAAGAAGGGAAACAAGCAGTGAGCACTGCCCGGCCTGGCCCCCAACAGGTGTCCACTAGCTCGCTTAACCCTTGAAACCTTGGTGCGTTGTCATCTGTAACGTGGGAAGCAGACAGTGAGCATGTCAGACACCATGTTACAGATGACGACACTGAAGAGCTGAACGATGGAGGAACATGCCCAAGGTCACTACCTAGTTGATGCGGGGGTGGCGGGGGGGGGTGAAATCCAAATCCAGGTCCCTGACTCCAGTCCTACCATCCCTTACCCTTGTTAAGCCAGACCCCTCTTTGCCCCCTCCCGACACCTCCCCTGTAGGAGCAGCCCACATTCCTTACTGAGGCACCGGGTATTCTGGCCCTGCGCCCCTCGGCCCAAGCTCTGCCTTTGGTGGTTAGCCTCGCCTCCTCTAGGCTGCTCGGCCCTGGGTGTCCTCCGTTTGCACCTACGTGCTTAACCTCCTACTCCGAGCCGCTCAAAGTGCTCAAATACATAGTAGGCGCTTCACACCCAAGCATTCAAGAAAAAGTTTCAGTTCAACCTACTTTTTGATTCCATGTTTAACTTCTCCACGCTCTCCCAAAAGATTCAGATGTTCACAGTGGTGTGACAGGAGGTTTCTCAGGTCAGCCATGTAAAATGTGAGGTCACTCCAGGTGCCGGCGGCCCTTCCGCTTCATGCGGTTCCAGCCTGCTCTGCTTTCTTCCCCAAACTCCCTATCTCACCTCTTCCTGTGACATTCTCTAGCTAAGTAGTTTTTCTTCATATACTTCAACAAGCTGGTGAGGAATTTTAGGAGCAGAAACATTTTTCACTTTAAAGCAGATTGTAACTTACACTCCCAGGTCTCTGAGGACCATGAGTCTAGGGCAGTGGTTCTCAAGCCAGGCTGTCCATCAACATCATCTGGGGAGCTTCTAAAAATATACAGCACCCAAGCCCCACCCCAGACCAATTCAGTCCGAAACTGGGTGAAGGACCTGGGCCACGTCATATTTCTAAAAACTCCCAGGTGAGTCTATAGGCCAGCTAAGGTTTATAGAACCTTTGGTCTAGAGCCTTGCTACTAGAAGTGAAGTTTGCAAACCAGCAGCAGAGACATCATGTGACATTTTGTTAGAGTGCAGAAACTGAGGCCCCACCCCAGACCTACCAAATCAGAATGTGCATTTTACCAAGATCTTCAGGTGATTTGTAAGCATCTTACAGTTTGAGAAGCCTTGCTTTAGGGAAAGAACAGGTTTTAAATAACTGTATGACAAGTTGCAAACAATTTCTGCTGATTCACATTATCATTTGGACATATTCCTTTGTACATTTAACAAATATTAATTGAGCACCAACTAGTACCAGGCACTATCATGGTTTTTAAGGACACATTGGCATGCACCTTTGTCTTAGCCTGCAAATTCCTCCCCATACCCTGTTTTCTCTAGGTTGTACCATTTGGTGATAGCCATCCCCTTTCTCCTAGACCTGACCCCCCTCCAGTTCCAACCCTTACCCTCTTCTCACTTTTTTGTAAAAACTGGAATCAGAATCCTTCTTTGTCACTTCATATTAAGTATGGTAATTTAACTCCGAGCTGAAGACAGCTAGGACTTTGAGTGTATAGGGATAAACTGAGCCTGCAGCTCTGAGGATTGCATAACCCTCGATTGATTTCAATCAATCTTAGATCTAGAGACAGAGGAGCAGGTTCCTGAACTAATCTCATACCTTCACTGTAGTATATACCCTGGTTTCTTGACTGGGAGCTATAGTACAGAACCTTGTTACTCAATGTTTAACTTGTAGACCAGGATCATTGGCATCACCTGGGAACTTGTTAGAAATGGGGAATGTTGAACCCTACTACAGATCTAGTGAATCAGAATCTGCAATTGAACAAGACCGCCGGGTGATTCACATACACATTAAAGTTTGAGAAGCACTGGTATACAACATATTATAATCACATGGGGGAGCTTTTAGAACTCTGATGTGCCCCTGCTGCACCCTGTGCCAGTTAAGTGAGAATATCTTGGTGTGAGACCAGACATCTGGTCTCTAAATGTACCACATTAGCCATTTTTAAGTGTAGAGTTCAGTGACATTGCTCACATTCACATTGGTGTGCAACCATCACTACCATCTATCTCCAGACTTTGTCATCTTCCCACACTGAAACTCTGTCTCCATTAAACACTAACTCCCCGTTCTTCCTCCCCCCACCAGACCCTGACAACCACCATTCTATTTTCTGTGTCTGTGAATGTGACTATTCTGGGTACCACATCTAAGTGGAATGATAGAGTATATGTCCTTTTGTGACTGGCTTATTTCACTCAGCACAATGTCTTCATGGTTCATCCATGTCATAGCGTGTGTCACAACGGTCTTCCTTTTGAGAGGTTATAATATTCCATTCTACGGATAGACCACACTTGTTTACCATTTAGCTGTCGATGGACTCTTGGGTTGCTTCCACCTTTTGGCTCTTGTGAATAATGCTACTATGAATGAGGGTGTACAAGTATCTTTTTGAGCCCCTTCTTTCACTTCTTTCCAATGTAAACCCAGAAGTGGGATTGCCAGATCACATGGTAGTTGTATTTGGGATTTTTTTTGAAGAACTGCTGCACAGTGGTTTTCCGAAGTAGCTATGCCATTTTATATTCCTACCAGCAGTGCACAAGGGTCTTAGTCCCCCACATCTTCTTGAATGACTGTCATTTTCTGGGTTTGTTTTTTTTGTTTTTGTTTTTGTTTTTTTGCTATATCCATCCTAATGGGCATGAGTGGTATCTTATTATAGTTCTGATTTGCATTTCCCTGATGATTACTGATGTTGAGCATCTTTTCACATATTTATTGGCCATTTGTATATACCTTCTTTGGAGAAATGTCTATTCAAGTCCCTTGCCCATTTTTAATTGGGTTGCTTTTTGTTGTTGAGTTGTAGGAACTCTTTATACATTCTGGATGTTAATCCCTTATCAGATATATGATTTGCAAATATTTTCTCCCATTCTGTGGGTTGCCTTCTCACTCTGTCAGTAGTGTCCTTTGATGTACAAAAGTTTTAAGTTTTGAGGTAATCCATCTTATCTATATTTTCTGTTGTGTGCTTTTGGTGTCATGTCCAAGAAATCATTGTCAGACAGCAGTATTTTTTAAAAAACTCCCCCAGTTATTCCAGTGTAAAGCTCCAGCTGAGCAGTGTTTCTCAAACTTTAACGTGCATTTGCATCACCTGAAATCTTATTAAAATGCATATTCTTATTTATTAGGTCTGGGGTGGGGCCCAAGATCCTGCTTGTTAACAAACTCCTAGCTGATGTTGAGGCTGCTGGTCTGGGAACCAGTCTGAGTAGTCAAGGTACAGAGAAGCCCTTCAATGATTTCTTTCACACGAGCCCTGAGAGTAGAACGTGGATCTTTTCCAGGCCTTTTCCTGAGTGTCTTCACCAGAACTGTTTTCCAATCTGCCATGGAGATAGGCTCACAGCTTCCCCTCTAATTCACAGCTGGTTCGGAGCAACCCGGCTGGGTGCGCTGAGTGCCCTTGACATAGCTGAAGAATAACATGTAAATTGCATGTTCTCCCTGCCCCCCTCTGCCCCTGCCCCACGGCGGGGGGTGGGGGCTGCTGTCCACTGGTCTGCCCACGTGGGGTGATTTCAGATTCCGCACTAATGATGGCTGATTCCTCTCTGGGCCTTGGCCTCTGTGGGGAAACTACTGCAGAACCCTGCTGAAAAGCTGTTTTGTTCAAAATATGTTTAATGTGCTCAGAAAGGAAAATCACACAGGTTGGTCTGAAGTTTATAGAAGGCACCAGAGAGAAAAACTACTGAAGTTCTGCTTCTAAAAAAAAAATCCTTTAATTCATCATAGAATTTTAGAGCAGGAAAGGACCTTTAGAGTCTATCCCAAACTCTCATTTTGGAGAAGAAAGCTAGGACCCAACAAGGCTGTGACTTGTTCAATGTCACCTAGCAAAATGGAGGTCAGCCCATAGGTTAATACTTCTTTTTAACCTTGCTTTAGGTTATTTATCTGGAAATGGTTAACACAGAGTAGCTACCTCTTTCATATGGCTCCTTTAATTAAAAGTTCAGCTTTGCGGGGCACCTGGGTGGCTCAATCGGTTAAGCATCTGCCTTTGGCTCAGGACATGATCCCAGGGTCCTGGGATAGAGCCCTACATCGGGCTCCTTGCCCAGCAGGGAGTCTGCTTCTCCCTCTCCCTCTGCCCCTCTCCCCCTAACTCATGCTCACTCTCTCTCTCTCTTTCAAACAAACAAATAAATAATCTTTTTTTTTTTTTTAAGTTCACCTTTTCACAGAAAAGGTAAAAATCAACAGGCTGGATCATGGTTCTTGCCCCTCATGGCCTTCATTAGAAAATTTCTACCAGATGTTTACTTTTATAAGTTATGAATCTCTTCTAAAGAACATTGAGGCTTCCTGATTAAGTGTGCAATCTAAGAAAAAATAGTTATTATACTGTATTCTTCAGTAGTTATGTGCTTCTGAAACCTATTCCAGAATTCTGATATTACCTAAACAGAAGGTTGTTTCACCTTCTGTATTACCCCAACTGGACCTCCCTCCCTGGTGCCAGTGACCCAAATTGTAGGTATGGTGCCTGGGAGGGACTAACTAGCTTCTAGAAGATATACCCAATGCCACTTTCCTTTTCTCTGTCCATTGCAAACCTTGTAATCTGATCACAGTACTCTTTCAATCCACTGCCAATCAACTGGATCTGGCTCTCAAGCTGAAACTCATTTGTTGTCCTTACAATAGAAGTCATACCTTGAAAAGACCAGTGACCTTCAGATCCACCCTACATTTCATCATGTCTACACTGGTTATTAAATACTCTTTAGCTTCTCATTTTACCACCAGCTGCTCATTAATCCAATTATAAGTTTCCTTTATCCAACCAAACTTCCTGCCGAGTTGCTTAACTCTCATAGTGATGCGTTTGCCTTCCGTGATTAGACAGCCCGGGAGAAGATACTGTCTTTTTCAGACATCTCAGTAATTTAGGCTTGACCTCACTCTAATAGTGCAACACCCAACATGTGCCTTATGAACGTGCTGCAAGAGCCCCCTTCCCAGGAAGGCTCACCAAGGTTAGTTTCCGCCCACAGTGGGAGTCCTGCCCCTGGGTCTCTCCCCAGCCTCACCAGCAAGGCATTAGGGAGGCTCCTGAAGCATGTCTGACTGTGAAGGCAGTGCCTGGGCGCTTCATTTGGGTTTCTGGGTCCTGAATGGAAGCATGCTCATTTGCTGGCAGGAGCGTCTGTCTCCATATGGAGAATCCGTCTTCACATCTTCTGTTCATTAAGACATCAGCCTCACTCAGCCTTGCTCTCGGCTGCCAGACACACTGGCATGCCAACAGGAAAAGTTCCATCAAGAAGGGGTCTGCTGCCTTCTGAAGGCAGGAAGGCACCACTCTGCCTGCAGGACTGGCTCTGCGCAGCCTTCATGAGACTTGTTTCAGCAGAGCCTTTAGAACACTCTGTGAGCTCTGACTCCGGGCCTGCAGGCAGAGTCTCTGGGTGGTGCCATCTGTAGCTCCCGCAGAGGCAGGGCGGGGTCCTTCCAGCTCCTTGGCCATTCTCATCAGTCTCCTGGGTGCATGCCACCAGCTCCCATGGCCCCAGGCTGCTGGGCAACACCCTGAGTTATGTTAGAGATATAATAATGAATTATACAATCATTATACATAATTAATTTATAATAAAACACACACACAGTGGTTTAATTTCTCCAAGTGAATGATGTGCCGCCGCCAGATCCTGCTGGAATACATTCCCTAAATGACTGATTTCTGATCTGGAGATGATAGCCAGCTGCCCTAGGAAGGGACCTTGGCCAGATTCCCTCCAAGCTACCTCTGGGGTATGTCCCATTGAAGGATAATCCTTCGCTGCCTCTATTGTTGTTCTAGACCGGGATACCCATGGGGGTCTCACTCCACCCCAGGACTGTTTGAGAGTGGTTATCTTCTTCATTCCCCCAATCTTTCTTACAGAGTATGGGAGATGCCAATGTATTTATACTCCCCCATTCCTTCCTTCCTTCTTTCCTTCACTCAACAACTGTGTAATGAGTGCCTGTTATGCGCCAGACCCTGTCCTTGGCTTGGTGTGCATGAGTAAGCAAAACACAACGATCCTTGCCCTGGTGGAGCTTACATTCTAGCAGAGGGAGCCGGACAATCAATAGTAAGCATAATGAATAAATAGATTACACAGTGATAGGTGCTATAGAGGAAGAAGAAGCAGAGCAGGATAAGGGTGATCAGGTGTGATGCAGGCAGGCTGTAGGTTTCAACATGATGGTCAGGGCAGGTGTTATGGGAAAGTGGCAGCCTCAGAATGGCCAAGCCCTCCATGAAGAAGGGGGAAAGGCCTACTTGGGGCTGTTTGCTTAGGAGATCTTTCGGTAACATTTGTAAATTTTGGTTGCAGATGTTCAGGATGTTACTGTTCCTGCTGCTGCTGCAGTTTCTGCCCCCCACCGAGGGGTCCCAGCGTGCTGAACCCATGTTCACTGCAGTCACCAGCTCCGTCTTGCCCCCTGACTATGACAGCAACCCCACCCAGCTCAACTATGGTGTGGCAGTCACCGATGTGGACCATGATGGGGATTTTGAGATCGTTGTGGCAGGGTAAGTGTCTCCCACCCTGAGTCTGACCCATATATCAGTCAGCTTTTGCTGTGATAAGGCTGAGTAACAAATACCAAAAGTCAATGGTTTGCAACAATACATATTCCCGCTCCTAGGTCTCAGCTGGGCTCAGCTGGGCCTCTAGTATGCCATGTCCTTGTCTTTTGCTGTAGCAGTGAGAGATGGAGGCTGGAGAGTTTTTCAGGGAGAGAATTTGAATGCTCTGCTTCGAGGCATGCTCTTCAGATTTTTAGTCTCCTTAGTTATACAAGTAACACTTCCTTAGCAGCGGGACTGTAGACTCTCTACGAAGGAAGGGCTTAAAGGTGACAATTATGAGAGAAGGGGCTGCTCAAAGCTGCCTTTGCACAGCATCTTCCGTAAGACTAGGAAGACAGTAATCATCCCTTTCACAGAAGGGAGGAAGACGGGAATTCAGGATAGCTAAACGTTCTCTAAAGCATGCCTTGCTGCCCGCCCGAGAAGCAACATTGTGTAGTAAGAAAAGCATATGATTTGGAGTCCAAGTAGCTTGAGTTCATGCCGTAGAGCTACAGCTTTCTAGTTGCATGACCTTGAGTCAGTCCCTTACTCGCTGAGATTCAGATGTATCATCTGTAAAAACAGGAGTCATTGTCATGCTTTCTTGTCTGAAAACCTCAGGAGGGTGTTGCATGTACTAGTGCATTGTCAGGTCTGCCAGTAACCATCGATAAGCACTGTTTCTGGAGCCCCGTGCTGAGCCTTTCCCCGGCACTGCCTTACTTCATCCTCCTGACAACTCTGTGAAGTACATACACAAGAAAAGGGAATTAGACGGGAAGTGACTTGCCCTCATCAATTAAACGGGACGTGGATGGGTCAGGATTTGAACCCCAGGGCTCCCTAACCCTAGAGCTACTGAACTACAGTTGTGCAAAGTTTTGTTATCACTTCAAAAATCAGTCGATCGATAAACACGCCAGGGCCTGTCCTCCTCATTCTGGGAGGCCTGAGCTTTTATGGCAGCATGGAAAACAGTCACTGTCAGGTAGCACTGTCATGTAGCAGCTGCATGTAACAGCAGAGAGCACTGGCCTTGGAATTGGAAGACCTGGTGTTAATCCTAACCATACCACCCAATAGTTGCAAACCTTGTGCAAGTTACTCGGCTATGCGGTGCCTATTTTCTCACTCTGAAATGGGCATATTGAAGTCTACCCCCACCGACCACACAGGACAGGGTGAGGATCAGCGGTGATGATGCATAGAAAAGATATTTTATAGGGCGCCTGGGTGGCTCAGTTGGTTAAGCGACTGCCTTCGGCTCAGGTCATGATCCTGGAGTCCCGGGATCGAGTCCTGCATCAGGCTCCCTGCTCGGCAGGGAGTCTGCTTCTCCCTCTGACCTTCCTTCTTCTCATGCTCTCTGTCTCTCATTCTCTCTCTCTCAAATAAATAAATAAAATCTTTAAAAAAAAGAAGAAAAGAAAAGATACTTTATAAAGCACCCTTCTTCTTCCATTTATTCATTTCTTCTACCCTGTGAAGAGTAGGAGGTACCCAATTCTAGACCTCCTAGAAGTCTGGATGAGCACCCCGTCCAATAGAACCTTCTGCAGTGATGCAAATGTTCTATGTTGGTGCTGTCCGGTATGGTGTCCACGTGCCACACGTGGCTGTTGAGCATTTGAAATGTGGCTACTATGACTGAGGAACTGAATTTTTAATTTTATTTCATTTAAATTAAATTTAAATTTAATTTAACAGGCAGGCCCTATCTGGCAAAGTTTGGCCTGCCGAGTGTTCTTCTACAAGATGATACTGCCCACATTGAAATTAGCACAGTTCTGGGTCTTAGGAAGGAAAAACTAAAGAGCAGAGTGTGGTAGAAAAAGGAACATCAGAAGTGGTTGTAATGACCCTGCTGAGGTGACCTGAGCAGCTTGTCCATGCTTGGTGCTGTGACAATCTGGTGTCTCTCTGAATCGGGAGCAGCCCACCTCATCAAATCCTGCCTCCCAGAGCCATGAGTCTCTGCTTACGGGACTTTGATGCATGTCTGAAATGTTCTAGCTGGCCCCGCCTCCTGTCAGATGGTACCAGCCTCCCCCAATAGCTCCTGGGAGCCGACAGAGGACAGAGGATGGTAGGGTAACCATCCTTCCCTCCTCCCAGGCCCTCTACAACTTACTGCAGTGAGCATCCTGGCCCTTCACCTTGGACATGAGCTTCAGGTGCAGCTCTCCATCGCACCCATCTTTGGACGCACACGGTTACCAGTGCATCTCCTGAGCATGCAGTTTATTTCTTTCCAAGTGCTGGGCATTCATTTCATCTTCATTTCCCATGAAGTCCCTCCCTCTGTCTCTTCCAAGAACTCAAGAAATCTGCTTCTGTGTCCTTGGTGGTAGGGAGGCTAGACCATCCTTTGTAGTCATCTTAGAGTAGGTAAACCTGGTCTAGCTTGCTGTTGACTGTGGGGCCTGCAGCACTTTGGAGTCCTCCTCTAGAAACAAAACCCAGACCATCCTGGATCCTCATCCTGAATCAGCCAGAGATCAGGGAAAGACCCTTCTCTCTTCTCCCAGGGAAGGGTTGAGCCAGGCAGGCCCTGTCTGGGAAAGTTTGGGCTGCCGAGTGTTCTTCTACAAGATGATACTGCCCACTCCCAGCAAAGGAGAAGGTTTGCATGGAGGACAGGATGGTGAAATTGGGCAGCCTCCCAGCTCCAGGTCAGGCCTTCTTTGTGGCTGTTGTGAAGCATTGTGAATTCTCAGAGCGTCAGAAAGACACGTTCTAATTTAAGTACCAAAATACGTTCCAAAGGCAAATATAACTTTCTATTATCTTCAGCTTAGGCTGATTTGTCACTGTCTTCTTCTTTGGGCTGGATAACCAAGGGTTGACTATATAGACATATTTAAATCAGGACCTTGGGAGGTCATTTGGTCCACCCCTTGCCTTCCAATTAGGCCACACCTATAGCTCTTAGAAGCTCCATTTATTTAAAGCCTTCCAAGAGAATGTGTGCAATCTTTTTGTAATCTAACTCAATTACTTATGTCAAGAATCTATTTGACAAATCTGAATCCTTCATATTAGAGTTTAATAAGCCATTTCTTTTAACTTTTGCTTTGCTATTGCCTTTGAAGATATAAACCAAGTGGTCACCATTCTTTCAAACAATGACAACTAGGACCACTGCTCTGCATTTTATTCTCTGTGGACTTGGCCACGTTTCTGGTTTCGACTCTTATTCTATGTCATCTACTCTATACCCATATTTAACTCCGTTTCCTTCTCTGTTTGATTGTAGACTCTGTTTAAGAATCATGCTGCAAGAGTTGAAATTTCTAAAAATTGAAGGTGAATACCTTTACCTGGAGCACCTGTGGTCCAGCTCATGACAGGCCCACTCTGTATTATCTTATAGACCTTTGCTGGTCCCTGAAGGCGTTTACCTTTGCGACCCCTGGGATAATGGCCAGCTCTTCAGTGTATAAGGCTCCCTGTACTTGAATTTGTCTTAGATGTGTTGACCTTGTAGTGTGTCTGATTTGACACTTGACTGTTGCTTTGACTATTTACTCTTTGAATAGGTTTGTTTTGTTTTGCTTTTTTGGTATCCTCGTTCTGGGTATTGATGGCATTGATTTTGAGCATGTTGCGGGTGAGTTTGTGTTGTGTTTCAGTTTCTTGAGTTAATTGTGATGGAAGGCGTGTGTGCGTGCATCTGACTGTGGGAGGAGCAGAAAATGACCGCCCTTTGTTCTGCGGGGATGGGGGAGGGAATGGGCTGGCTCTGATCCTCGGCCACAGCTGGGCGAGTGCCTCCGCATCTGGAGGGCTTATCTGTTGACCGGCAGGTGCATGATTGCGGTCTGTGCATACAGTCTCCTCCCTGCGGGGTGAGGGGAGGATTTGATCACCCCCAGAGACATCCGCGCACGCACAGACCATTGAGGAACTTCAGGACTGGTTCCCTGGGTAAATAAAAAGCTCAGTAGCTTCCCCTTTTCTCAGCAGAGCTAAACACCCAATCTACAGTCTCACATAGTCTAGAAAGGGATTCCTGTTGGTGTCGATCTTGCACAATTCCTTTAGAGTAGCTTTTGTTTTCTGGGATATCCCCAGAGGTCTGAGATAACCCCCCCTACCCTTTCAGTTTCCAACAGAAGTTTTGCTCAAAGGGAAAGATTGTAGTGGTTGTAAAGTTTAAATCACGATTTAGATCAGTTTTTCCACACAGAACATTCATTTGATAAAACCTTAACGCAGTCTTCACACTTGGAAGGGTTTCATTTAAAGGGATGCTACATATCATAAAGCAGTGTTTCATTTTGTTCTTAATTTTGCAATTATGTCAGAAAACTTTTTTAATTTACTAAGGTTAATTGAATTATTTAAAAGCAAACTGTATTCAATTATCAGATTAATCATAATCATATAGGAGATATGTTTGCCATTATAAATAATAAGAACAATGATAAAGAATGAGGTATTTATCTACAATTCAACCAAAGCAGGATTTATGCATTTTATTATGAGTATATATAGATACATGCAGCATATATAGATATATATAGTGTGTATAGATAGATAATAGATGGGTAGATAGATGTATCCCTGTAAATATATGCAGATATATGTAGTCTATCTAAGTCTATTTGTATATACACATACACACTTTTAACAAAATAGGAAAAATTGAACTTTCTGTGCTAATTGTTGCTTTGTAAAACATTTTAATAGATTTGATCATCAGTTTTGACAACTTTAAAATGTTAGATTATTTCATTCAGTTCAATTTATCTTTCTCTTCTAATTTAAAATAGATCTTACAATGTAATAACACTCATATGTGTTTTATTACCAAAAAAATCATACAATATCGATGAAAGTAAAAATCCATCTCTATCAACCCCCCACCCCTCCTTTAAGCACATCCCAGTCCTTTCCTAAGATAACAATTGTTTTCAGTTTGTTGTTTATACTTCTAGAAATTTCTATATTACATATATGTATTACATATATGTTCCTAGGTTGCAAATATATAATTTTTGGAAGAATCAAACTGATACATATTATTCCAAAACTCACTTTTTTTCACTGCATAGTATACTTATTGTTCATATATAGATATAGATATAGATAGATGATAGATAGATAGATAGATAGATAGATAGATAGATAGATAGATAGATTTAGCTCATTTTTTAAAGTTGTTTAGTGTGGATGTACCACATTTGTTTTGTCACCCCTCAAGTGACATTTAAGCTGTCGCTAATCTGTGACCACTGCAAACAATGCTGAACTGCGCATCCTTATCCACATATGCAAATATTTTTCTGGGATAGATACCAAGCAGTGGAGATGTTGGGAATGCTATGTACATTCTGGATCTTAATAAATAGCACCAAATTATTTCCAATTTCCATCTTTTTCTATTTATTCATAGCCTAGAAATAAAAGGTAAGCTTGGGGATTATTGAATTCAACAGCTATTCAAGCCCCTACCTTGTGTACAGCCGCATAGACTCCGGGGCCTGAACCTGATCAATTTAGACCTAATAGTTCCAAGAAGGACAAAGCCTATTCTGCATCTACAAAAGAAGCTGCCGCTGTTAAAAACCGGATTGAGGAACTTCAATACTGTCTGATTCCAACTGCTAAGAGGACTTCTTCTAAAGCCTCGTCTGCAAAAATATATTTCTTAAATGGTTCACCCTTCACCCCGAGATTCATTGTCGCCGGTATCATGGTAGCTTGATTGTGGGGTGCCAGCTCTTCTGCTGTGGTTAAGCAGGGACTGCCCCTGATTTTCAATACTAATAAGACATGAGCCGGAGCAGGAACCAGGGCTTGTAAACGCATTCTGAAAACTTTTCTAGGGTGCATGGGTGGCTCAGTTGGTAGGGCGACTGCCTTCAGCTCAGGTCATGATCCTGGAGTCCCGGAATCGAGTCCCACATCGGGCTCCCTTGCTCAGCGCGAGGTCTGCTTCTCCCTCTGACCCTCTTCCCTCTCGTGCTCTCTCTCATTCTCTCTCTCAAATAAATAAAATCTTAAAAAAAAAAAAAAAAACTTTTCTAAAAAGGTTACTCAGTGGTGCATGGTGGGTCTTCCAGAGACGTCTCATTGCTGCATTTGAACTTCCTTCTCCCCAGAAGCAGTGGGCAAACATTCTACCCTGCGCACAAGGTCACAGACTCTCCTGAAAGCCCAAGGTTCCGAAGCCCCTTGATAGGTACCCTAGCGACCCCGCTCCCCCCACAGAAGGTGTGGTAGGCAGAATAATGGCCTTCCAAAGATGTTGTATCCTAATGCCCACAGCCAGTGAATATGCTGTCTTATCTGGCAAAAGGGACTGCGCAGATGGGATTAAGTTAAGGACCTTGAGATAGTGAGGCGATCCCAGATTATCCGAGTGGGCCTGAGGTAATCACAGGGTCCTTAAAACTAGAAAAAGGGAAGCGGAAGAGGAGGTCACAGTGATGTGAGGTGAGAAAGACTTAAACTCACCATTCCTGGCTTTGAGGATGGAGGGAGGGGTCACAGGTCAAGGAATATGGGTGGGCTCTAGAAGGTGGAGAAAGGTAGGGAAATAGATTTACCCCTAGAGCTTCTAGAAGGGAATGCAGTCATGCCAACACCTTGATTTCAGCACAGACCAATGATGGAATTCCGACAGACCGAAGTGTAAGATAATCAGTTTGTATTGTCTTATGCCACTAAGCTCGTGG
Source organism: Mirounga leonina (assembly GCF_011800145.1). Lineage (NCBI taxonomy): Eukaryota > Metazoa > Chordata > Mammalia > Carnivora > Phocidae > Mirounga > Mirounga leonina. Next base: position 24,336,007 of record NW_023270265.1, on the reverse strand, counting down.
TGAGTTGTTACAGCAACAAGAGGGAATTAGTACGTCAGTTGCTTGGTGTGATTTTTCGGAGCGGGGATGGCCATTACCTCAGAGAATTTTAATAGTATTATTTTAACAATTTCATGGCCTTAAAATAAATATACCACCCACAAGCATATTATTTAAAAGAATAAAGCAAGTATACCCCTCCAAGGACCATGTGCGGTTTGGGGAAGAATCTAAAAGCACACTTTGTTCCTTGGTGACCAGCCACCTTAATTCACTGTTTGACACCCCGTGTCTTAGATGGTTGGAGGCGGGGAGAAGGATTCAGGGCTTTTAAAGTCCGCATTGCCCTTGGTGAGACAGCACACTGAAACTGGGTGAGGTCATGAGTGACCGGTACCCTGGAGAGATGCAAGCATTCCAAGAGTCGGACAGGGTGGAGAACACTTCCAGGTGAGAATCACCAAGGCCTTGGAGGGGGCATTTGGAAGGACAGGTAGCATGCGGGTCTGTTTAACTAGGGAGCAATGTCCTCTCCAGGCTGGAGACAGCTTTGGGCTTACTTAGATTTTATTGTTTTAAAATTAATTTTTTTTTAAAAAAAGAAGTTTAACAAAAAACTGATTTTCACATAGTGAAGGATATTTATAAAAAGCCATTCCAAAATAGTAATATAATTAAGACCCTAAAATTGCCTCTGCTGAAAAAGGCAAAGCTACTTTTAGTAGTCTGAGTTTTTCATCCATTCAGAAAGTGGATGGATGTAGGCCCTGTCTCCAGTCACCTTCCTTGAAGTCTGTCTTCTCCCCAGTTCTGTAAGTGGTGGGCTGGGCAGAAGGCCTTCCTCGTCCCACCTCAGCCTCCTGAAGTCCCAGGCACAGGGCAGGCTGCAGGTGAAGCCCACCCTCCCCACTCTTACACCCCTACAGCAGCAGGCCTTTCCTTTCCCTTTCCTCCCCGACTCCTCACCCCCTTCCCCCCTCCCCCAAACACATCTCACACTTCTCTGTGCCATTTTCACTCCCAGCATCACTTCTTCTCGGCGGGGCGGGGGGGGGGCTTGTGACCCCTGCCTCCCTCCCCTTCTCCCCAGTGCTACTGACTTGGTGAGTCATTTTCTTCCAAGAATGCTATGGTTAGGACTTAATCTCTCCTCTGAAGAATAGTTGGTTTTGAGGAACAGATACCTAGGAAAACGTGCAAGGATGTGAAAAGCTAAAACATTCCCCACTTTGGATTTTTGCCGTACTCTCCCCTCATTTACCTTCAGTTCTGAAGGAGCAGAGTGAGCAGCATGCCCCTTGTAGTTTGCGTACGTCATCGCATCTTAAACCATCACGGCAGTTCGAATGACATGTGGTATTTAACTGAGCCTCAGTCACACTGTTTCACACTTTAACATCACTAAAATTGGGATGTGACTTACAACAGGCAGCTTGCACTAAGTGGAAGTCGTTTCTTTCCTAGAGATACTGCAGTAATGCTGAGTCTTCGATGACGCCTTAGCTTTTTTTTTTTTTTTTAAGATTTTATTTATTTATTTGACAGAGAGAGAGATAGCGAGAGCAGGAACACAAGCAGGGGGAGTGGGAGAGCGAGAAGCAGGCTTCCTGCCGAGCAGGGAGCCCAATGCGGGGCTCGATCCCAGGACCCTGGGATCATGACCTGAGCTGAAGGCAGACACTTAACGACTGAGCTACTCAGGCGCCTGACGCCTTAGCTTTGATGAGAGCACTGTAGGTAGTATTGTCTCATTTTGCACATAGGGAAACTGAGGCCCAGAGATCTGCTGAAAGTCTTAGAGATGGTGAAAGGTGAACTATTACTCTACATAGGCCCACTAAATTAAGTGTGTTAATTGTGTCGTTCAAATCATAATCTTTATTGATATTTCTCTGCCTATTAATAACTGAGGCTTGGTTTGAAATATCCTGGTGTGGTAGTCCATTTCTTTCTGTGACTCTACTTTGCTGTACATTGAGTCCATTTTATTAGGTGCAGTTTTAGAATTCTTTTTCTTATTATTGAGATGTAATGGACATATAACTTTAGTTTTGGGTTTACAACACAATGATTCAATATTTGTATATATTGCGAAATGATGACCACAATAAATCTTAGACTTTTTATATTTTCCTGGTGAATGGAGCCATTATTATGAAGTGACCACATCTATCCCTAATTATGCTTTTGGCCTAATGTTATTATTACTATTACATCTTTCTGTTAGTGTTTGCCAGGAATATATTTTTTCATCCTTTTACTTTGAACTTTCCAAAATCCTTATGTTTTATGTGTGTTTCTTGTATGCAGCGTGTATAGTTTACATTTCTTTCTTAACTGGCCGTGTCTGTCTTCTTACTGATGAGTTTAGTCCATTCCATTTAATAGGAACATTGATATCTTTAAACTTGTTTCTCTTGTTCAATTTTCATGTTTTTAATGCTTCTTTTCCTTTCTTGCCTTTTTTTAAAAAGATTTATTTATTTTTAGAGGGGGGAAGGGGAAGAGGGAGAGAGAGAGTCTTAAGCAGACTCTGCACTAAGTGCAGAGTCTGATGCCAGGCTCCATCTCATGACCCTGAGATCATGACCTGAGCCGAAACTGAGAGTCGGGCGCTCCACTGAATGTGCCACCCAGGAGCTCCTCCTTTCTTGCTTTTTAAAAAATTGATTGATTGATCAGCTTTTTTGGTGGGGGGGAAGGGAGATACTTGTTTTCTAAATCCCATTTTTTGCCTCTAGTTGATTTGGGACTTTTACCCTCTTCTTCTGTTCTTTTAGTGGTCTCTTTTGAAATTTTATGATACATTTTTAACAAACTCTAAAATTATCTTAACCCCCTTCTATAACATTACAAGGACTTTAGTCCACTTCAACTCTTGAGCAGCCCTTCCTGGTATACATATAGGATGTCAACTTTGCCCTTTGAAAACCCTGCCACTTACAATTATTATTGTTGTTATTGTAATTATCTAAAGGCGGTATTTTTAATTGGGAACACTAGCTCTCTCCAAGGGTCCTGGATTAATGTAGGATTCTAAAGTTCAGTATCCTCACTATGCTGCCAGCTCAAGAGTTAGTAATACTCTTCACAGTGCTCTGAGCCCCTTATTCCCATTTGTTTAGGGTCATCAGTGCCAGATCTAGTTTCAACTCCCTTTTCTGTGGAGTAGGGTGGTTCTTGGAGATTTTCCTTAAGTTGTGAGCCCATTAATACATTAATAATATATTTTATCTGTACTTCTTTTTTATAGTGGTAGGGTCCTTCAGCAGTCTATCATATGGATGGAAAGAGGAGTCTGGAGTTGTCAATAATTTAGGACCTCCCAAAGTTTGTTTTTCTATTACTAAGAGGACTAGGGAGGGTATGCATAACTAAAGGGAATAGTATTTAAGAGGTTCTCCCCCTTACCTGTTCAAAGATGCTTGAACTCACTTCTTGCAAAATAGAAAGAGCTCTACAGCATGGAAGACTTGGGTGTGAGGTGGAGAGGGATAGGGATGTGTGTATATGGGGAGAGAAGCACATGTATTAAAGCCACAGGCACTCAGGTAGTCAGGCCAGACCCTTGGACTGTGCCTCTCTGGAGGAGCAGGGAGAGTCAAGATCAAAGTCATTTCCAGCTTAGATGATACCATGTAAGGTCACCAGTGTTTGGCTACACCAACCAAGGAAATGTGTGACTGTGTACACCAAAAAGGACCTCCTTCCCCCCTCAGCAGCCATCTTTCCATGTTGTTTATAGAGTAGAATTACAGCCATATGAAGTCATGGACAAGTACCCAGTGTGTTTTGACATGCCCTAGTGCTGTAGTCACTCTGTATGTTGGCCATGAATGGGGACTGGGAAGATAAACAGGCTAATGAGGATTCTCCCTGGTTGGGAGCTATCCTGGAAAGCAACACTGCATTGCTGGGCTCGTCACAGAGAAAACAGTAGCAGAATCTTCTCTTTGGACCTCCATACCACCTTCATTCCTTCTTTTGGGATGAACTTACCCTCTCCTTTGGAGAACTGTTCTAATCACATGATCCCATGTAACTGCCAGTCAATAATCTGGGGTTCCCTGTGACCTAAGTCTGTCTAATCAGTGTCTTGATCTGAGATTTTCCATCCTGAATCGAAGAAGAAAAGCTCTAACTTGCTCTTGGATCATGAGTTGTAAGGATATACGACAAAACTACTATGGATATATCCATGTCCCCCACCCCAGAGAGGAATCTGAGAGAATGAAGATGACACTCAGAGAGAAAAAGGGGGGAGAATCCTGGGGCATTAAGGCCATGATTCCTGTCCCTGAAGCCCCCAGAACTATGGGTCTCCTGCACCTCTACTTCAGTTCTTTTTACCAATAAATTTTTCTCTAGAGCGACTTTTCTTGCCAAAACTAATGACTTATAAATCTAGACAAAGCAGTCTTTTGGCAGATGAGAGCAAGCACCCTATCTGATTCTGTGTTGCAGACCAGAGCATAAACAGTCCCTGGCCCCAAAAGAGACCCTATGGCTATCTAGTCAAAGAGGAGATTCTTAAGAATATATAAGAGCAGTTGACAACCTGCAATCAGTGTTAACATGTTTCTGAAGGATTTTTTGCTAGGTGGATCAGATTGAGAGGGAAACTCAAACCAAAGAAATATCACAATGTTATTTAATTATATACTTATATCAAAAATTCTTTTTAAAATTTCTCCTCTCATAGTAGATTGCCAGCTACTAAGGGCAAGAACTTTCTCTTTTCCACCTGTGCTCCGATAGCCTAACATGAAGTCAGTGTTCAATGAATGAATAAAATGAAATAGGCAGGGGTCTTATGGATGGATGGAGGGTTTAAGTAAGAGAATTAATGAAAATAATAAACATTAGCTATATTCAGAAGTGATTTACTCAAGGACCTTAGCCTTGAGAGCAACATCAGTAAATTTAATAAGTAAAATCCTACATGCCTACCTTATATGTGTATATCTGTGTGCTCAGTACTTTGACAGGTACAAGAATACAGTCCCTTTCTTTAAGCCATCTTAGTTGTAAGAGAGATAAGGCACGTATAGAAATAACAGAGCAGAATGTCATGTGAGCTGTAGAAAAGAAACTCACTCCATGGTTGGCACGCCTGTCAGGTTCATCTCCCCATTGAATATTCCAGTTTTTTTCATTTTCTTATTAACACTGAATTTCATCTGAGGTTGTGGTAATAAGGCTCTTTCTCCCCTGTATGGAATTCCTCGATGATGTCACAGGTTTGATCTTCTCTTGCTCATTACAGCCAAGATCCCTGTGTTCATTTCCCTTTTATTAAACCACAATAATGGTTTGTTGACAGAGTAGTCCCAAGGAACTGACAGCATCATTGGGCCTCCAGTCCTGGTTCTTCCTGGTTCCTGTCTAACACCTCGAAGAGGCAGTGAAATTCTCCATAATGCACCACTAACCAGTTCTACAAATGCCAACCTTGGTTTTTCTGAACATACACTTTTCCATCAGTAGTCTTTTGTCCATATTCTTCCCTCCAAGCTAAATAAAGCAAAGTGTGGAAGAAGGAAGCAAAGGAAACTAGTCATTTCCCCCAATTCCCTCCAAACAAGATGGGCTGTAATTTTAGTTCCTCCAATACCTTTTCAAGTTGCTTCCTTATTCTAGGAACCTATGGCTGCACCAGGCTATATGGCCAAAGCTGCACTCTCCCTCCTCCCATCAGCCTTTGCTCCATTGGGGCTGGCCTGGGAAGGCCTTGGTTAAGTCATTTCAGCACCTGATTCCTGGACAGCACCAGAGCCCTGGAAAAGATCTACAGGCTGAACCCTGTCCTTTCCCCACTGCATCCCTATGTGCAAATCCCTTTGCTTCCACAAATTCAGAAGACCCTGAAAAGTATGGCAAGTCTCATTATAAAAGTTTCCTTTCCATACAACTCATTAATGTCAAAAAGCAATAGCTAGTGAAATAACAGATATCTCCAAGTTTCCAAGGACATATCTAAAATCTAAGTTTCAAATGTATCTAACATTTCATGGGGAAATAAATCTTTAATTTAAAAAAGAGGAAGCAAAAAGTAGATGAGTTCATTCTTGGTTCAAAAAGCTGGAAAGCTAAAGAAATTTTCAAGGGACACTGGTAACTTCCTGATGCCTATCAGGTAATAATACTTCCTAGATGTGGTTAAGAAAAATGAGATAAGGCATGTAAATTGCTTATCACAGCACCTGGTACATACTAAATGCTCAGTTGTTAGTGCGTTGGGGGTGATTATGTTTATTTAATGCCTAATGTAACAGTAGTAGTTTACCTGGACCAACCCTCATCTTAGAAACCTCTGTGTGTGTCTCTGTCTATGCCTTTTCCCATCAATGGGATAGCATAGCGCTGTGGAATATTTTTTGCTTTTTAATTAGAATTATATATCTTTGTTGTTAATTTTAACACCGTCATTTAAACATTTTTATACCACATTGTCTGCAGACATCTGAAGCTAAAATAAGTTGTCTTGTATTTTACTTAGTTTCCTATAAATCAATGTCCCACCTAGGAAAAAGTTTATTTACCCTTATTACATTAGCCAGCTCTTATTCATTCATTCTACAGTGTTTTAAAGTAAGCTGCTATGTGCCAGGCACCTTGCTGAGCCCCAGAGGTTAGTAGTGAATGAGAGCAACTCCTGCCTTCACTGAATTCAGAGAGAATCAATGTGCCTGATGAATTAAAGAAATTCTTACTTTGAGAAAGAATTTCAGCTTCCTCTAACCAAATCTTTTATCAGAACTCATAATTTGTAACCAGAATCATTTCTCATTCCCACTGTCCATTCTTACTAAAAGATACTAATAAGAAATGGAACGATAAAACAAATGGGGCTAGAAAAAGAAGGACATGACTGGGGCAATCCATGAATTAATCAGCCCCTGAATAATCAAGAGATGATATATAAAATGTAAGTTCATGCCTTCTTAAATAATTAAATATGTTAAAGGAGAGACAAAAAAGACCACATTTCAGAAGAAATTAGTAGCCTTAAGGCAGTGGGTGAGCAAAAACGAACTCTATAGTAGCATTTATAAGCCTTTTCTATATTGTAATAAACCAAGCAGGTAGCAGTAAGAGGGATGATTATATGGATTCTCACGTATATTTGAAAGTAACGGATTCCAACCTAGAGGTCACAGTTATTACAAGGCATCTGAGACTCCATTTGTGCATGGGCATTTTATCAATAGACACTAAAGTGCAGCTACTATTATATGGAGATTTTTTTAAACATTGAAAAGGTATCTTCATACTTGAAAAGAGTTGAAAACCATGGTCTTAAAATATGTATTCATGGACTGTCGAAACAATGAGGTTAGAGGAGCCAGAGGAGGGTCACTGAAAGGAGGAGAGTGAGAGATTTCAGGCAAGAGATGGAGAATAGGTGTGAGAAGAGATAAGTGGGAAATGGAGAAAGAGAAGAGGGACAGGAAATGTGCACATGGCATAGAAGGGAAATTGTGGAGTCATGCAAACCTGCATTAACACTCCAGCACTGGAGTGCCTGGGTAGCTCAGTCGGTTAAGTGTCTGCCTTCAGCTCAGGTCGTGATCCCAGGGTCCTGGGATCGAGTCCCACATCAGGCTCGTTGCTCTGTGGGGAGCCTGTTCTTCCCTCTGTCTGCCACTCCCCCTGCTTGTGTGCTCTCTCTTTCTCTGACAAATAAATAAATAAAATCTTTAAATAAAAATACATAAAACTCCAGCACCTGCTCTTCTCACTGTGAGACCTTAGAATAAGTTACCTAACCCCTCTGAGTTTTGGTTTCATCATCTATAAAGTGGAGACCTTAATAACTACTCATTTATTTCATCATAGCACTATGATTGTGGTGAAACAGAATAATGACACAAAATGCTTGGTCCTGTGTCTGACCTGTGGAAAGTACTCAAATATTAGCTACCACCACCACCATCATCATCATTTCTTTTTTTTTTTTTAAAGATTTTATTTATTTATTTGACAGAGAGAGACACAGCGAGAGAGGGAATACAAGTGAGGGAGAGGGAGAAGCAGGCTTCCCGCTGAGCAGGGAGCCCAATGTGGGGCTCGATCCCAGGACCCTGAGATCATGACCTGCGCCGAAGGCAGACGCTTAACGACTGAGCCACCCAGGCGCCCCATCATCATTATTTCTTACTGGGCATTTACCCATGAGATCTTTCAGAGCCTTGCCTGTCAGCAACACCTGAGTGCTACTCTGTGGTCACTTCTCATCTTGAAGCAAATGGATTTGATTGCACAATGAAAACTAACCCTTGTGAGCTTATCTTCCTCCCCTCCAAGGAAAAGAGAATCTAGTGGAAGCCTACTGGGGGAACTCACATAACTCAAAGAAAATCTGATCGACCGAGCCTCAAGGAAGCAGACACAGGGGCAGCAGGGGGACATCAGGACTGACAGGAGCCAGAGTCCAAACACAGCGAGGATCGCTTTCTCTGACTCTGTGCCTCTCATCCCTGCCTCTGTATCTTAGCCTGTCAGCCTAATTATTTCAGAGCATCTTTCTCCCAGACTCTGGTACCTAAACTACCAGTAGCTCCTAAGGCATGTATCTTCCTAACCTAACCACCAGAAAGAAAATTCCAATGATAAGAATTCTGAGTGGCCACGCACTCAGCCCTGTGGTTCAGGAAATCATCTGATTGGGAATGGACAAAGGGTTGATCCTCCAGATAGAAGGGGGTCTGTTCCTAGATCCAGGAGAGAAGAGAGCTGAGCAAACACCCATGATATCCCCAAACATTCTTTGAACACCTACTGTGTGCCCACGCCTGTCTTCAACACTGGAGACACAGACATAGCCAAGACATTTATAATTCCTGCTCTCACAGAGCTGACATTCTAATGGGACAGACAGCAATAAACAAACAGGAATTTTTTATTTCTGTCAAGAAACAAGGTGCACACACACATGGACATGCGTGCACCCACACATGCCTCTTGGGAAAATCTTGCACAGCCTTGTGCGGGCACACCTTCATCACCACCCCCCAGAGGCTTGGGCACAGATCCCTTCCCCTTCCCAGGCTGCCCTAGAACCCCTCAGTTAAACCATCCACTTCAGCACCCATTTATCTTCCCTTCTAACCCTCAATTTTAGTCCTTTTGAAACCTATTGAGATCCAGTGATGCAAAAAAGACACCAACTAGAATTCCAAGAAAATTTGCATGCTCAGAATTATGAACTAAAGGTAGAAAAGTCTGGATAAATGTTCCAGATGAACTCCAGTCAAGGAAAAAGAACAAAGGAGAAGAGAGACAAGTCAAATCAGTGTCCCCAGGTCCTCAGCATGTGCCATCTGTGAGAATGTGGCTTAGAAAGGAGTTAACCAGGGTCCATCATGGGGGCCCAGGGGCTACAGGGACCCAGCCTCGCCCTCACAAATATTAGATTCATGTTTGTGTTGGATGCATTGCATGTGTATTTGTGTGTCGATGTGTTCCAGTGTGAGTATTTTTTTTCAATTCTGTGAATGATTTTGTTAACCCTATTTAGTATGTATTTATTTTTTTAATATACTAATGATTTCAAAAACTAGAAGTAACCCAGTCCTCTCCAATTTTGGGAGGATCTGGCATTGGCATTTCCTGAGCATCTACTATCTACCAAACTCTGCTTTGCCCTTCACACATCCTCTCATTTATGGAGGTGCTATGGTTTCCTATTTATAAAGGAGGAAAGTGAGACCCACAGGGCTGATCTCTTGCTAAAGGTCAGACAGCTATTAAGAAGCAGAGCTGGGAGGAGATCGTGGCCTATTTGACTCCAATGCCCAAATTCTTTCCTTTCAGCCACTGGTTCCTGAGCCAGGCCAGTCTGGAATGAAGTTGTTTTCGCTTTGTAACAAAATTCACTAAATAAGGATGATGCAATTTTTTTTCATAAAGCTAAAAATATTCCATCTAAAGGACTGACAATTTTCATTCTAAGATTTCGTCCTTTTTGCTTTCTTTTGGAAAACAATTTTATGAATATCAGAGCTCGTATCATGGTATCATAGGGGGTAGTTGTTGGGGTTTTTTTTTATTGTCCTTAGTTGGCAAAAATAAAATATTGACCATCCTGTGAGTGCTGCAGAGTTTGTGTTTTGAAACTTTACTGTGCCATGAAACCTCAAAGTCTGGAAAGCTCTGCTCTATATAATGTTGGCCTCCCAGAAAGGCAGAGCTGCCCTTCTCTGATGCCTGCTGTGTGCAGGCACTGGGCTGGAGGGTCTTTGTACACTATCTCTGATGAAACCACTAAAAGGAGGTCTGGCCCTGGTTTTACAGATTAGGAAACTGAGGCTGAGTGGGATGAGACCCTGCTGAGGGCCTCGGGCTCCAGCACTCTGCTTTCTGCCTCGTGTGTGGTGGCAGGCTGCTCGTGAGCCTAGTCTTCCTGCCCTCTGTGCAGCTCACCCCCAGCAGCCCTCCTCCCACTCCTGGGCCTCACGTGAGATACCAGTGCAAGGACACTGATATGACAGCCCCTTCTTCCCTTCACACTTCCTCTCTCCCAGAGCCCACCCTTCCCCATACCTTGAAGCTTTGATAGCTTTCAGAAGCTCCATAAACAGCATTTTAGAAGGCTGAGACCAGCTTTTGGGGCTCTCTTTGGGTGCCCTGGCTTGGAAGAACTTCCTGGAGAAACTCAACAGGAAGGTAGTGAGCTGTGTGCTTCTTCTGTCCCTCGTTGGCTAGGGACAATGAGATCAAATGAGTTTCCTGGAGCCTGCGGGCCTGCCTTGCATGTTCATGATGGTCTCGGGACATACGCATTGCCTTCCCTCTGTGTGCAGCTTGGAGGGTGGTTTTCCTCTGTTCATCCACAGTCACAGCCTCCTAGTGTGGCCTCAGATGACTGCCAGCTGTGACTGTGGCTGTTGTCCATGCAGACAGCAAGCACGCCTGCTCTCTTCATTAGCAAGAGGAGAACTGAACTTGTTCCCTGGACTCATGAGTGCTCTGAGGAAGGAGGACAGGGTCTGGCTCTGCTGGAGAAGATGGATCAGACTGCAGACCTACATATTTTTTTCAGTGATAATAAAGGGGCAAACTTCATAAGCTTATGGAACTGGAGATGACTAATGAAGCCAATGTAATTTATAGTGACAAAAATTTGGGGGTGCCTGGGTGGCTCAGTGGGTTAAGTGTCTGCCTTCAGCTTAGGTCATGATCCCAGGGCCCTGGGATCGGAATCCCATGTTGGGTTCCCTGCTCAGCTTGTCCCTCTCTCTCTATGCCTCCCCGCCAACCCCGTCCGTCTCTCTCTTGCTATCTCTGTCTCAAATAAATAAATAAAACCTAAAAAAAAAACAAAAACAAAGTGACAAAAATGTTGACAAATAGAGCAAAGCTTAATTTCATACATAATATGCAGAATTAGTAATAATAATACCAGGACTTACTGTGGTTCATGTTTGTCACTTTGGGGGGCCTAGTATTTACTCCCTTTTCCTAAAAATATACTTCCTTCCTCGTGTGAAATTGTTTCTCCTCTTTTGTGGGCAGTTTTGGAGAAATAGTAATCGAGGAATACTGCCCTCACTCTACGGACCAAAAACATCCCTGGAGGTTCTTTCATCAGATGCCAAGGGGTAGAGCCAAGAGGTGGGCACAAGTCCTAAGCATATCCAATTGGATTGTCCCCTGACGCCGTCATTTTGGGGCAGAGCAGTGCAATGATGGAAGAAACGTTTGGAATTGACTCACTTTCATTACTGCACCTCAGCTAGGCTGTCAGTGGGTTCCAGCTCCTTCTGGAAGAGCTGTCTGTTCTGAGCCCGGCTCTTCTGACTTCCCTTTGAACCAGCAAGTTCCCCATAGCCTGCCAATCAATTTCCTGTTCACGTAAGTTAGGCAGAGTCCTTTCTATTATTTATAACCAAAGAACCCCACTGAGCATCAGCCGCCCAAAATAGCGCTTCCTCTTCTCGGTGACCTGCTGGAAGGTCACACACCTGGTCCAGTGGTGCTGCCATCACTCAGACAATACCGGACCCCCTCATTTGAAATGGCCTTGGAAGGCTGTTTCCATGCCACACAAGAACATGTGACCTTATAACTATGCCTCAATTTGGACGCAGAACAACATTACCAGCTCAATCAGCTGGTTATTTGCCGGAGTTGGCTACCCACGCCAAAAAGCCTTTTTACTGTTTCCAAAAATAAAATCCAGCCTCACAGGATGAGGATCTGCTACCATTGTGCTTATTCCAAATAATGTGGCATCAATTTGAAGAAAATTCTCCAGGGAGTCCCCAAAGTATCTAAAACAATGGCAGCAGCCTTGGGATAAATATCTGGCATAACGGGATTACTGCTCAGAAGGGAGAGGATACTTGTTTGGATGGATAGATTCTGGTATCTTGATTAAATAGCCCGTCTCATTATCTAAAAGTCACACTCCATGGTGGAGTCATGTTTCTAAGCCTAAAAATTAGACTTTGTTTTAAAGACCCTTTGGAAAATATTACGAGAGACTTTTCTGAGCCTGAGAGCACTCCCCAACAAATCCACCCCGCAGACACAGCCAGCTAAGGGTTTTCCCCTCCACACTGGAAGCAGATGAGGTCTAATAGGCAGCGGCTCTTGTCTGTTGTTCTTAAGCAGGATGCATGTCCTCTGCCCAAGGCTGGGCTTCAAATCTAAAACAAGAGAACACGTAGCATCCATCAGCAAATCCTGCTTTAGAGCTTCTTACGTAGGCATCCTACTTCCTTCCTTTTTAAGTTCTCTTAGACTGGGCAAAGGCTTGCCCTTAAGTTTCCCAAAATAACAACAGGGGGAGCATGTATGTTTGGATGACACCATGGGCCCCCAAATTGAAACTTTAGAGTGAGGAGAACACACCCGCCCCCACCCTCACCCCATCTTGATGTGGTCACCTGCCTGTGTCCACTCAGTCAAATGAGGAATGGATAAATCCATTATTGCCCACCCTCACGGCACTTCCAGGTCCAGCTCCTAGGCCATCCCGGCAACTGGAGAATCCCACTTTCAGGCAAAGGGCAAGAGAAATGTGGTCATTCTTGGTGTTTCTTTTGATAGGGGATAAAAGGAAGAGTGAAGCTATCAGAATTGACTTCTGTCTCTTGGTGTCTTGCAATTTCCATCTCTTTGTGATCAAAAGATCACAGCCCAACAAGGGGGGAGAGAGAAGAATCTCTACTTTTGGCAGGCTTCAAGACAGTCTTGGATTATTTATTTGTTCTGTAACTCATTTCTGTCAAACATTCTCTTTCTATCTCTTGTCATAAAACATTGAAATGCTGGTTTCTAAGTGGATGTCTTGGCTTTAACTATCAGTCTGACCTTGGACAAATTATTTAACTTCTCTGAACCTGTTTTCTTGAGTGTGAGCACAGTGCCTGGTATAACATAGGTGCTCAATAAGTATTTGTGGGTGAGTGAGATGAATTCTAAGGTCCTTTCAGCTCTGCCACTCTATGGCTTTCCTAGTAATAGGGCTCCCTTCCCATGGTGGACATCACCATTGCCCTTTGGCAAGCTTCACATTCATTTGGCATTTATTCTCAAAAGCATTATTCTGCCATTCTCCTGAGCATGCTCAGTACCACACCAAGCATATAAGTTTCATCTCAAGAGTCTAGAATTGAAGGTTTCCCAGCAGAATTTTTATTGTTATTGGCCGCCATTGCTCAACGCTCTTGGCTTTTGCTGGTCAAAAGTTGTTTGCTCATTTATTCTGTGTACTTGAAAAAACTTTTCACAGGCAACAACTCTCCCACTTCCTCCAACCCTTAGTTGTCCATGGCATGTCATCGTTAACAGATGGGCGAGACCGTAAACTTTGTTCAAATGTTGAGTCACTCTTTGCATTCCTATTTCTCAGTTGGCCAGCACCTGAATTTGCACATTTGAGGTGCTTTTAGGGTTAATATTGCTCTTTTGTGAAGTTGATTTACAAATTGTGTCCCCTAGAGGCTCACCCCTAATCTGAATTGTCAACTGGGGACTGCTAGAGATTGATGATGGGGGATTATGATTGTCTATATGTTGCACCTTCATCCAATTTTCTGATGTGTTTTGGTAATGATGTTGACAGTTGTGTGAAGATCTGTTCCTGAAATTAAAGCAGCGGCAGCAGCGTTTTTGAGCTTGATGATTAGATTTGATTAGATCAGAGTGGGTTTTACTTCTCCCTCAGAGTCAGCAGAGATTTACTGTCCACTGACTGATTTAACTTCATGCTAGAAGATGGTTAGTGACATAACTTACCATCAGAAAAAGAAATGTCAAGGAGCATTGGAACAAAAACCCAACCTTGTTTGACTTTAGTGATGACCTTGAAGGGGCGGAAAATGTACACATTATCAAAGATTTCTGCCCATAGAGCATCATAGAGAAAATAAATATTGACCCGTTTTGGTGGACATTTGTATTGGTGAGCATCTTCCAACAGTAGCTATCATTTGAGTAAGGCAGAAGCTTTCATAAAATCAGATAAGGTAAAAAAGAGTATTGTGGTTTCTGAATTTTTCTTGCCCTTGGCAAGAGGTGAAAGTAACCAGTTATAAGTCTGAGTCTACATGACTTAAAGCCACAGTGAGATGCTACAAGAAGGCTCTTGAGTGGTCCTGTGGAGGACTTTCCTATAAGCTGATATGTGTAATTTCACTCTGTATATGAATTCTTAAAGTAATCATAACCAATAATTCACAAACTAGAAGATGCAAATGGATAATAGACAGGAAAGCAATACACAACTATTTAGAGTTTTCAAGATACAGCATAAAATCAGGGTCTAGTTTTCAGTAACAAAACTGGCAAAAATTTAAACAGATTATAATACTCAGTGTTAGCAAAAATGCAGTGAGGTGGATATTTTCAAAAATCTGGAAAGAAATCTGTCAAAAGGTACTAGAGCCTTAAAAATATACAGACTCTTCAACTCTAAAAGTCTGTTTTTATAACTCTGCCCTAGGGAAATAATCAGAAATATATGATTGGGGCACCTGGGTGGCTCAGTCAGTTAAGCGTCTTCCTTTAGCTCGGGTCATGATCTCAGGGTCCTGGGATCGAGCCCCAGTCGTGGGTTCCCTGCTCAGTGGGGAGTTTGCGTCTCCCTTTCCCTTTGCCCCTCCCCCCTGCTCATGTGTGCTCTCTCTCTCAAATAAATAAGTAAAATCTTTTTAAAAAATCTATGGTCAAAAATTTATGTGAAAGGCTATTTGCTGCACCTTTTTATTTTTTTAATTTTTAATTTTTGCTGCACCTTTTTATAATAGCAAAAAACCAGAAGCAACTTTATTATCAAAATGGTTAAGTAAATTATGGAGTACCAACATGATGAAATACTATGTGATCATTAAAAATTCTCTTCACAGAATATTTAAGGATATGAGGGAATTATTTCTAATATAATAACTAAGGGAAAGAAGCATCATATATAAGTTGATACAGTGTGGGCCCCACTTTGTAAAGCATTTAAATATGCACAGAAAAAGACTAGGAGGAAATATACACAAGTATTAACAGCTATTCTAGGTGGTTGATTTAGAGGTGATTTTAATTTTCTTCTTTATGCTTTTCTGTATTTCCCAATTTTTGTAAAATTTGCACAAAGTACATTTTTTTATAATTAGTAAAAACTTTTAATGATCCCATAATCACAGTATCCATAGGGTCACCCAAGAATTTTTCAGCATTTCAGATCCTCAAAATGAGAATGGGGAGAGCAATTATGTCTTTCTCTTCACCTGATTTGGAAAATTTTAGCAGAAATTCCATGGGCTCTAGATGCCTTGTTTTTTTAGCCACTTGATGATTTTCTGCACCTTGTCAAGAATCAGAGGGATTTTGCAGATTCTTTTGTCAGATAGTGCAGGATAAAGTTGAAAACGTGTTCTTCAATAATTGTTGTAACTGAGAAGGTCTCTGAAATGCTCTTTCCAGAGCTCAGTGACAGCTTCATTCTTACTTAGCAACTATCCATCCAGGAATAGCAGGGAGCTGGTGGCTCCGTGTGTGTGTGTGTGTGTGTGTGTGTGTGTGTGTGTGTAGAGGGGCACTTAAATCCACACGTGTTATAAAATGTTAGAGGAATGCTAGATGCCTTCATGGGTCATCTGTTCTTTGTGCCAAATTTCTTTGAGCCTCTGTCCTGGTTTATAGATGCCTCAATTTCTCTCCCTCTGAGTTGTTGTCAGTGTGCTGGAAATGAAAAGCCTTCTACCTCCCGGCCATGGTGTGAGGAGGTTGGACTACATGATATAAGGTGTCTTCCAATTCCAACCTGATTTGTTCGTGGGATATTTGGAGTCAGTCACTTCCTCCATCCCTTCATTTTTTTCTTAAAAACCCAGTTGTGAAATTAAAAAAACAACAACAACAAAAAACAACTGTGATGTTTTGTGGAAGCAAATCCCAGGACTTCTTCACAAACACTAATGATAGTGCATTAAAATCCACCCTTCAGTCAGCAAGAGCGGGACTGTTGGGTTGTAGAACATAGTACTGGATGTTCAAGCTTAGAAGCAAATGGTAGACGCGGTCTCTCATTTACAGGGGAGGCAGGCCTAAGTGCGTTGCTAGATACAGCTTCCAAAAACCCACCTTTTATGACGGTGGGATGGGAAGTTACGTTTGTTGAGCACCTGCTGTGTTCCTGGCAATTGTGCTGAGCACGTTACACGAGTTTCTCTCTTTTTTTTTAAAGATTTTATTTATTTATTTGACAGAGAGAGAGAGAGCGAGAGCAGGAACACAAGCAGGGGGAGTGGGAGAGCGAGAAGCAGGCTTACTGCCGAGCAGGGAGCCCAATGTGGGACTCGATCCCAGGACCCCGGGATCATGACCTGAGCCGAAGGCAGACGCTTAACGACTGAGCCACCCAGGCGCCCCATACACGAGTTTCTTGTGTACCCTTCAGCAATCCTCTGAGAATGATGCTTTTATTTCCCCTACCCCACCCCATTTTAAAGATGAGGAAACAGATTTAAGAAACTTTCCTGACATCAGCTTAAGTTGTGAAGCTAGAATTCAATCCCAGAGCTCATATAGGCCATTTGACCAGTGTGTCCCCAGCTTACCTAGAAGAATCATCTGGAGTGTTTGTTAAAGAGACAGCCCCCACGTCCTTGGAGCTTCTCTGATAGGGTGGTCTGGGAGAGATCAGGAATGTGGTAGTTTGAACAAGTGCCCCAGGTGATTCTTATCATCGGGCAAGCTTGGGAGAGACGGGTGTTTGACAATACCACGATGGATCTCAGGCCTGGCTGTAAGTTAGAATTATCTGGGGAGCTTTTTGAAAAAGTCCTGGCACCTGGCTCCACCCCGAGACATTCTGATATTATCGGAATGGGGTGGGACCCGCACATCAGGATCTTAAAACACTCCAGGTGATTCTAAAGTGCAGCCAGGACAAAGAACTACCGCTCTGCTGCCTCGGCTGATTAAAATTAAATCAGCCTGACTCACTAAAGAAACACTGGTAAAAGAAGAATCACTCCCTGCTGACAGTCTCCCACTTTGAGCCCAGCCATCAGAGGAAGTCATGTAAAGGCTGAAAGAAGAAAAGCAAAATACCCTCCAGGGTGTGACAGCGGTCCTATTGTCCATTCGTTCCCCAGCTCCTGATTGAACACCAAAATCAGATGCCCTGAAGGTGCTTCATAGGCCAGAGCTGGGAGGAAGAGGGGAATTCTCTTGCTTCATTACTGCAGTGGTTTTCAAGCTTTGTTGTGTATCAGAATCACAATAAGGAGGCTGTTATTAAAACAGATCACAGGACCCTTTGCCCATAGTTTCTGATGCAGTCGGTCTAGGGTGGGGCTGACGCTGCCCGTCAGTAGACCTCTGCTTTAGCGTTTTGCCCATCACTGAACCCACGTGCCACATGAGCATAGGGATGGCCCTGCCCCACTTCCTGGCCAGTGAAAAACTGTGCTTTGGAGGAAGAATTTCTGAGAGAGTTTTCAGTTGGGTCTTAGACCCTTTGACCATGACATCTGAGGGACGCACTACTGAGGCATCCAAATAGAGGAGTCGGGAACCAGCCCCATTCCCCCTGTCCCCCAGGCCCACCTTTAGTCATAGGTTATTACATTCATTTCCAGCCACAAATGTTAATTCATCAAATCATTCAACAAAGTGTATGGAATGCCTCCTCAGTACCAGGCAGTGTTCTAATAGCTGGAAGAATGGTAGACAGCAGACCAGATTCTTACTTTCATGGAGCTCTTGTAGGGAACAAACACGCATAAATACACACACTCAAAACAAGATAAGTTCAGAGAGTGGTAAGTGATATGAAGCAAGCAAATTGGGGTGACACTGCAGAGTGTGATTTTAGACTGGGAGGAGTGGGAGGGCCTTTCTGAAAGGAGGATATTGGAGCTGAGACCTGAAAGACAAAAGGAGTTAGTCTTTCAAGGGCCAGAGAGAAGAGTCCCTGGATCAAGAATGTCAAAACTACGTTCTTAGGCAAGTGAGGGCACAGAGGAAGCGACCGGCTCCAAGTGTCATAGAACCAAGGGAACAGTTTGTGCAGAAATTCCTGAGGCAGGAATTGCTTGGTGCATGTGAAGAGCAGAAAGCCAGAGAAGGCTATAGGTAGACAACAACCACTCACATTTACCTAGCTCTGTAAAGTCCTCGATGTCCATACTCATGAGGGCCTCATAACAGCCCTGTGATGTAAGAGAAAAGAGAATATATATCCCCATTTTTTTGTATAAAAAAACTGAGGTGGAGAGAGGTAAAGGGTCACTCCCAAGGTGACAGGGTTAGTAAGAAGTGAAGCTTAAGACAGCGCTTCTCAAACTCCCATGTGCACACAAATCACTGGGACCTTGTTAAAAGGCAGATCCTCACTCTCTGGGGCCTGAGATTCTGCATTTCTGACAAGATCCCAGGTTATGTTGCCGCTGCTGGTCCACAGACCACACTTTGAGTAGCAAGGCCTTCGGTGGTTATTTTGTATTCTGGCTCTCTGATCAGGTGGACTGTGTCCTTGCAGTTGACCTCCTCTACCTACACAGGGGTCCAGTAGCTGGGGCTGAAGTCCACTCAGATGATGATGTAACACCCAGGAAGAGGCTATGGGGACACCCCGCCCCCCGGAGGAGCACCAGAAAGACCGGTGGGGTCCTGGCAGCTGTGAAATCCTTCCTTTGTCTTACATACTGATGACCGCTGCATATTGGCTCCCTGCCACTCTGATTTACACTGGTGAAGTGCTCATCAATTCCGATAGGCAACTTCTTGAGTTATTTTAGGGTTTCAGATTTGATAGCAAAAACCACTCCATAAAGCCAACATTTCTCCTCTTGGTTATGCTTCCAAGGAACTGTTGCCTCTAGTTTACCGGTTGCCTTGCTAACCAGATCTTGATTTTCTGTCAGGGCCTTAGAGCTGATGTTCCTCCCCAGGGCTCTCCAGTCGCAAATTTGGACGGTACCTTGGAGAGTCACCATTAGGATGGTCCCAGGAAAAAATTAGCATAGACAGTAAATGGCTGGCTTTCTTTTTAACGGCAGGAATGTCACTGCACTAGCCGCTGTTATCCAGAGAGGAAAAAAACTGACAACATTTGATTTGGGGGACTTTTCACAGCGCCCTGCCCCGTTGGGTGAGCAAGGCCAGTCCGAAAAAGAAATTGTGGAGATCCAGTTACGACTCCTGAGCCTCGCTCCATCTTGCTGATGTGCCAGACAGTGTTCCTCACCCCTAGTATTCCAGACGTCACAATTCAGCTCCTGCCATGATGAGCAGCTTGCCAAAGGACTTAGAACCTGTCACGGAAGATGCCTGAGTGGAAGCCCCTTTATCAATTACCTTGGGCCCCCTTAGCTGTCAGGGGCCCACCTGGCCCAGCTGTTCAGGACTTCCCCATACATTCCAGGCAAACCCAACACTAATTTGGCAGTAAACCGCAAGCAAATCTCAACCACATAGAAATGCTTGGCAGATGCTCCCCCTTGTGCTGTGATTTCCTGAAGGTCCAGCAAAGACTCTTGAGTTGCTCAGAGAATTTTCTGTTTCTCACCTTTTGCCAAGATGATCCATGGGCCTAAATTAACAAAAATGACTGAGCTGACCTGTATTTGTCTACATTTTATTCAATTCAACAAAATACTTCTTGAGCTGTGTGAAGGAACCTTGCTAATGACTTGAGGAGAAACAGATGTGTAAGTCACAGTCCTTGTTGTCAAGATTGTAATCTAGTACAGTTGGGCCTATAGACACATCCACAAATATCCATCATACAAAACAGAATGTGATAAACTCGGGACTCAAGGCAGGAACAGAGAGTGGTTGGGAGCTGGGTAGGAGAGGAGGTTAAATCTCACTGGAGAGGTCTGGAAAGATTTCTTGGAAGGGGCGGCAGTGGATCTGGTTTGCCCATGGGTTGGACAGGATTTCAACCCCGGGATGAGCATTTGTAGTGAAATGAGTAATATCTACCATATATGAAACTCTTACCATGTATCAGGTGCTGTTCTCAGTGCTTCTCATGTGTTAGCTCATTTGGTCATCTCATTAACCTCGTGGAGTGCACACCTATGTGATCATCCTCACATTACTGGTGAGGCAGGTGAAGTCCAGCCCCGTCAGGTAACCTTGTCCTGGGCCAAATTCTAGTCTGGGGGTGGGGGTGGGGGTGGGGGTGTGGGGCTGGGATTGGAACCCAGGCAGCCTGGAGCCAGTGGCCAGGCTGGTAACTACTAAACTCCACGTACAAGACATTTGGTTTTCTTTTTTATTACCCTCATTTAAAAATCACTAATCAACTCTGTTGAGCTTTGTTAGAAGCAGAGTAAGCACTGAGGACCTACTGAAGATGTTTGTTTACTCCCTCACTACAGGCTTTTGAGCCACCTAATCAGCGAGGCCCTCGAGGAGAGCAAGCTGCTGTAGCCTGCCTTTCTGAGCTCTAGAAAGCCAAGGATAGGCTCTCCAGGCTGGCAGCTCCCCCCTCCCAGAGAGTCTTTCTGGTCCTCAGAGGCCAGCCAAGCCCGTCTCTCTTCCTCTGGGGCTCTGAGCTCCGTGTCCATGGTCCCTTTGGAGTCCTAAGATGTAAGATGTGTTTGGGGGAGGGGAGACCATGCACAGAGGAGATGATCCCTCTTTCTACCATGGCTTCATGGCTTGGAGCTGTTCATGGCCCCAAGAAGCAGCAGCAAGCTGGCTCCTCACAGGACGGGCCCAGGCAACAGCTCTGCCAGGTGCTTCCTGCTTCCTTCTCTCTGGTACGGAGGAAAAAGTAGCATTTAGGCAGAGTCTCCGCATGTGAGCCAGGGGATCTCGGAGCCCCCAGCTCTGCACCTGTGTGAGGCTGTGCCGGCCTGGAGGAAGGGGCACGCTTCCGTTATTTGCACAAAGGGTCCCCTGGGACTCTGCAGAGGAGATGTGGCTCCCAGGTTGAACAGAAATGCCACCTGACAACAACACCACGTCTTTAAGGAAGAAGAGGTGGCTCAGTCCTAACCTGGGCCAAAGTAATACCAAGGGTTAATCCTCTTTCTCCTCTTTGATGCCAAGTGATGGTGAATCTTGCAGCTACTTCTCTGAAGAAAAGGAAGAGAGAGAGGTCTGCAAGCTCCCCCATCCCTACCCTTCCATCCCTGCCCAGCCCCTACACACACACACACACACACACACAAGCCGACATCTCTGTGCTCTGGAGCTGAGAGGTCTGCGGTCCTTTGAACCTTCCAGCCAGGAGGCAGATCAGGAACAAGAGCTGCCTGCCCCCCCAAGCCTGCAATCTCTGAGAGGAGCATGAAGACCAGCCGAATCAGTCAGCCAGGTCCCAGGTCCTGCTCTGCCCTGGGATTGGTCTGGGAGCATTTTGTGTCAAATGCCGACATATAAATTTGTAGACGTTCCTTGTGAGCAAATTGGATTCCTTCACTGGGCCCTTAAGTGCTGCCATTTAGGCAGATTTAACGGGAGGCTCTGGCCACCGCCACCCCCGCTAGCAGCCCTCCCTGTGCTGAGCCCTCCAGAGTCACCAGGGAATAGATCCCGGGCCAGCCCACCGGAGAGAGCCAGGGGCTTGTGCACACTCCAGCCTCCGTGGCTGCCCGCGCATCCTCCTGGCTGCCTCCCCATTGCTGCCGTGCGCTCCCTCCCTCCTCTCCCCACTCCCGCTCCCTTTCTCCCAACGCCCCCCGCCCGCCTTCCCCTCTTCCCTCCAGTCTCTCCCTCCTCCTGTCTGCGCCCTGGCAGCTGCTTCCAATGCACAGAGATGCACCAATTCATTCAGCCTCGCAGACTCTTTAAGGTCGTTACTAAATATATCAAGCAGAAGAAAGGGTCTTTTTTCCCATCCCTGAGCAGGGAGCACAAATGCCGGCCTTAGGATCCAAGCTGGTCCTCTCTGGTCCCAAATGGGAGGCAGTCCAGAGCCGGAGCTGGCAGCCAGCCAGGTTACAGTGGGAATCTACCTTCCC
Source organism: Mirounga leonina (assembly GCF_011800145.1). Taxonomy (NCBI): domain Eukaryota; kingdom Metazoa; phylum Chordata; class Mammalia; order Carnivora; family Phocidae; genus Mirounga; species Mirounga leonina. The sequence continues at coordinate 24,313,601 of NW_023270265.1, read as the reverse complement.
ACCAGGCAGGGGTGTGACCCGGCAGGGAGGGACAGAGGTGAGGCAGGGTGGGGTGCAGGGGATGCTGGGGAGACACCGGGATTAAGAGATGAAATCCATCTTATATCTTCAAGAGTTCAACAGCTCTGGAGACAATTTTCAACAAAGCTATTTCTCCCCCCTCTAGATTAATTTTTTTTCCTTATTTTTTAAGGAAATCAGGAAGTGTTGAAAGAACCTGACTTGCCAGTTCCGGGAACGGACTTCTATTTGAATGCCCTAAGCAGTGTTGTCTCTGATGTTTTTCTAAGTTGTAAGCAGATGACCTTGCTGCCTGAGCAGTAACGGGTGGCGAACCGCCAGCCTTGAGGGTTGCAGTAGAGGAAAATGCACAACAAAGTTAGTCTGCGTGTTCCGCGTCGGACAGATGCCTGGTCAGCTCTTCCTCTTGGGTCGTGCTCTTATGGTACACCCCATCTACCCAGTCCTCTTTCCTGGGAGTCTCTGAGACTTCTTCCCCTCCTCCTAATGTGTAGGCAGAGCAGGCTGAGTTGTGATTTAAGAGAAACGCCTCCTCCCCATACAAAAATATCTCCCACACAGTATGCAGTGCCCATCGTTTGGAAGTTCTTTGAGGGGAGAGAAAAACATAAGTGGTATTTTATCTTCAAATAAAAAGGAGATGAGGTCACTGGAGAATGTGTAGGGCATTCGTTTACAACCTTTCCCTTTATTTTTTTTGGGGGGGGGGTCATGGGATCTTTTATGCTGTGGCTGCCTCCCCAGGTAAAATGTGCACAAGGTCACAGCCACAGAGTTTTGCAGGTGACTTTAGGAGGTGCATGAATCCCTAGGCCCTGTCCTCAGACCTGCTGGACCTCCAAGTAAGAACTACGGGGCCAAGGAAGGGAGGCTGGAGACACTGGCATTTCACTGACCATCGAAAGAAGATGCAGTGATGGTCAAAAAGGAAAAGTTAAGTGGAGAACATTCTAGAAAAGTGAGATGTCATGGAAGCCACAGGCCAAAAGGGGGTTCAGGATGGAGGAAGTGAGAACAGAAGGACTGAGTATTCGTTGGGGCTCAGTCCTTACGCATCTGCCTTCAGCTCGGGTCATGATCCCAGGGTCCTGGGATCGAGCACCGCATCGGGCTCCCTGCTCAGCGGGAAGCCTCCCTCTCCCATTCCCTCTGCTTGTGTTCCCTCTCTCGCTGTGTCTCTCTCTGTCAAATAAATAAATAAAATCTTAAAAAAAAAAAAAGAATTAGAATTTGGCAGGCTGTCGGGGGTGACCTGGGAGAGAGGCTTCAGCAGGGAGAAGGGAAGGAGTCAGATTCTCAAGGTGTGAGCAGCAGGCAAGATGGTGAGGATGGTTCCGATGCCCTGTTCAAAATCTTGGGCCAGAGCAGGAACAAGCAGCAACCAGCGCTTTGGAACCACAGAGGAAGGCACTATTGCTTTCTGGGTGGGGAGTAAACAGGAAGACTTCACAGAGGAGAGGATTTTTGAGGTGGGTCATTGGAAAATAAATAAGAATTCACCAGGGAGAAAAGTGGGGGGCTGGAGAGGTGCATTTCAGGCAGGGAGAAGAGCACTTCCATGGAGATGGGCGTGTGGAAGAGGCAGGAATATGTGCTGATTTGCAGAGCGTGTGAGGAGAAAAGTGGGAAGGAGGTATCACTGAAAACAGCAGAAGCCAGAGGGTATAGGGGCCAAGGAGTTCGTGCTTTATCCTGTCAGGCAGTGAACACTCATTGAAGAGATATTTTTAACATCCTTTTTTTTTTTCTTCTGATTCTAAAAGCAATATAAGCTCATTATAAAATTTCTTTAAAATGTGGAAAAATACAAAAAAACATAATTACTGTTAACATTTTGGCATATTACTTTTAGTTTCCTTTCCACACAGTGTTTCATTAAATCTAAGACACCATCATATGGGACCACATCATTACTTTATGTGCCACTGAGAACATGCAATTACACTTGATACAGTGCTTCTTTTCAGAGAAAGTGAGACACATCCCATTTCAGATAGGTTTACACATGGGGAAAAATTCAGTGCCTTGGAATCGATAAGAGAAAGTTTTGTAGCTTTTCAAATGTAAGTTCTTCTTGTATTGCCAATTTTGTATCCTGCTTCTTTACTCAGAAGTATACCACAAGTATTCTCCAGGTTATAAAGTATTCTCCAGGTTATATTTGTACAGATCATCTTTAACAGCTGCCTAATATTCCATTTTGTAGATCTTCCACAATTTACACAACCATTTCTTTATCAACAGGTGTGTCAATTTCTATTTTTTAATACTGTATATAGTGTCTCAGTGAAAAATGGTGTGCGCAAGCTTTCTTTCTTTTTTTTTGTTTTTAATATTTTTTCCAAGATAAACATATACTACAAGGTAAACACTGATATGGCGTAGTAAGACTTATGTTTGACAAATATATGTTATGCTTCCTAGCTCTCCAAAGGACATAAAGAAACTAGTGGCAAACTTAGCTGGCAGTTCTGTGTTTAGTCCTGTAACTCTTTTTTCTAATTGTCATAAAATGCACGTAACATAAATGTTACCATCTTAACCATTTTTTAAAATATTTTATTTATTTGAGAGAGCAAGAGAGAGCATGAGTAGAGTGAGGAGCAGAGAGAGAGGCAGACTCCCCACTGAGCAGGGAGCCCGATGCAGGGCTCGATCACCAGTGTCCGGGATCATAACCTGAGCAGAAGGCAGAGGCTTAACTGACTGAGCCACCCAGGCACCCCCATCTTAACCATTTTTAAGTGTCCAGTTTAGTGACATTAGGACATTCATGTTGTCGTGTGGCCATCAGCACCATCCATCTCCAGAACTTTTTTCATCTTGCAAAACTAAAACTCTATACCCGTTAAACAATAACTACCATTTCCCCTCCACCCAGCCCCTGGCACCCAGCATTCCCCTTTCTGTCTCTATGAATTTGACTATTCTAGGTACCTCATATAGGAGGAATCATAGAGTATTCGTCCCTTTGTGACTGATTTATTTCACTTTGTGTAATGTTCTCAAGGTACATCCATGTTGCAACATGTGTCAGTTTCCTTCCTTGTTAAGGCTGACATTGTTTCATTGTACCTATATGTCACCTTCTGTTTATCCATTCATCTGTAGGTGTGTGTAAGCTTTTATCTGAAGTCTGGGCTTTCTAGAATAGATTCCCAGTCATCGCTCAAAAGATACGAAAAAAAGGTTCCACTCTTGATTCATATTATGAAATTTCTTTCCCAAAACTTCATACAAAGTTCTATTCCCACTATCAGTGTATGAACATGCATGTCAGCATTTCATATTATTCTTTGGTTTATTTTTGTTACTCTGATGCTAGAAAAACAACATGTCAATTGTTTTAATATGCATTTCGTGGAGCATCCCTAATGAAGGTGAACTTATGTCTTCATTAGCCAGATGTGTTCACTCTTTGTAAGTTGCTTTGTGTCCTGTGATCATTTTCCTATAAATATGTAGTGTTTTATTTATTACTTTGTACGTGCTGCTCATAGATTAACGAGTCCTTCAGACAATCACCAATATTCTCATGGTGCCTCCCATCTTGCGCCAGGCACTGTCTAGGCATTGGAGACACTGCTGGAAACCATGAGACCAAAACCTTTGCCCTCCTGGAGTTTATGTCCTAGTGAGGGAGAGAGACATGGAACAAGATAAATGAGCAAACTGTGTCGTGTGATAGACGGTGTGAGCGCTAAGGAGACAAACTGGGGAAAGGAGGTAAATGCTGGGGCTGGGTGTCAGGGGTGCCGCACTGAGGAGTCGGAGGTGAGGGAGGGAGCCCGAGGTCCAGGTCCACCGGCAGAGGGAGCAGCCACCACCAAGGCCCTGAGGCAGGAATACAGGGGGTGGGGCTGGTGTGGGGTGAGGAAGGGGGAGGGGGGAGAAGTCAGGTGTGCTTGCTCACGTTGACTTCTTGCTCTGAGTGAGAGGAAGACCACGAGGACACAGGCTTGGAGCAGATGCCTGACACATGTGACTCGCACTCTCAAGCAAAGCTATTTCTGCATTGAGGCGAGACTGTGGAAGGAAGGGGAAGCCAAGAGAACTGCTAAGTTCTTGAAGGAGTCCCAGTGAAAGACCACAGGGCTTAGACCAGAGGTTAGCAGACGTGTGAGAAATAACCAGATTCTGCACCTGTGTTGAGAGCCAGGTGGTAGGATTTGCTAATGAATCAGATGCAGGGGTGTGAGGGGAGGAGCACTTGGAGCTCTGGGCCCAAGGACCTAGACGGGAGTTAAGAAAGGAAAGGCAGCAGGGATGAAAGTAGAAGGGCATCGGAGCTCAGTTTTTGACAAGTTATATTTGAAACGTCTATTAAACATTCAAGAGCAATATTGAGTAGGCAGTTGGATATACGAGTCTGGAGTTCAGGGAAGAGGTCCGGGGTGGAGACATAAATCCGGGAGTTGTCAGCGTTCTGATGGTATTTAAAGCCCTGATACTGTGCGAGGTCACTAAAGAATGGGGAGCGGCAGGAAGAGAGAGGAGAAGCCTGCTGTCTCCAGTGTCAGGGGCAACTACTCCTTTGGCATGCTTACCAGGCACGGTCGGCACGCACCCCGACGGTTACCAGGCTGGAGGTGAGCCGGGGTGGGGGCAAAGACGTGATCAGACCTATGTTTCAGATCTGTGGCCCTGTGGGGTCGACTGTGGTTTATCTCCCATCTCTCCTGAGTGTGGAGAGAATCTGAGAGCTTCCTATCAGAGGTCCGCAGCGGGCAATGGCTAATGTCTCAGATTTCCATGGTTACTTTTGACCAAAGATCAGCTAACTCTTCCATCTAAGGAGCCATCATCAACACGGTGAAGCACATTGGCAGCCCTTTGATATTGACAGAGGAAACGGCAGGTTTGGGAGAAAGAAAGAGAAGGGAAAGGCAGGGACCCAAAGGGAGGCTTGGGCTGAGTCACAGTGCCTTCTATAGGCAGTGATTCTTAAGGGGCTAAGGGAGGCGCATCCAAACACCTGGCGAGTTTATCAATCTATTTATCTTATCACTGGCCCCCAAGCCTCTGACCCCAGGAGACTCTAGAACCCTCTCCTGCCCCAACATAAACCTCTCCCCATCCCCGATAGAGAATCCTCGCTGTCTCTTAGATTGGAGCTGGGATGGAATAGCAGGGCTTGGCCAAAAAGGATGCTTCACCATTAGATGACTCCTTCCCTCTGTGGCTCAGGGACGTATCAGTATGAGGAAGGGTGACCCTATAGTTTGCCACCCAAACCATGGCACTTTTGACATGGAAGGAAGGGGGACCTACTAATAATTACCCAGAACAACAAAGGTAAACTGGGCAAACTCTGGTATTCAGATCACCAGTGTCATTCCAAATGTCATTAAGAAATTCCAGTTATTGGTGTCACCTACAGAAGATTATTTAAAAAATAAATCTCCAAGCCAGACTGCATATGTACTGGCTCAAAATCTTTGGGAATGGGACCCGCCTTTTATCCCTTCGTCGCTTTTCTTTCCTGGAGAGGTGATTTAAAGTCTTTTGGAGAAGGCGCTAACAGGAAGAAAGAGCTGCTAACCAAGGAGGGACTCCTCGTTCCCATCCCCTTCCTGGAAAACGCAGCCTTCTGTGTGTTCTGGATGCTCAGTTCCTTGTCTCCTCTCTGGGCCTCTGGGCTGCTCCATTTTCCCTGACTCGATGCTGGGCTGTGGTAGTAAGACATTAAGAATTGTCCCTCTGACACACACCCAGGACTCCTAAAGGGACAGCAAGATTAACTCCTTAGATGTCAGTCCTCTGGCACATGTCCTACAAGTCTGCATCGTTCCCCTTTCATAATCCATTCTGGCTCTGTCATATGTGAATTTAAAACCGTTTTGAGTTTCATTTGTATTTTAAGCCTGTTTTCTCTTCTTTGGATTACAAACGCCATAAATTCCCCACCAGTTGAATAGTGCTTCCTTGATTTGTCCTAAAGGCCAACCCTCTCTCCTTGCCTAGATCCTAGACTTTTGAAAGGTAGAAGGTAATGAGTCTTTCTAGAAAGCCATATATACTCCTTCCTTATGTGGTGCTTCTGTGTCAACAGCCATAGGGCAGGAAGGGACCTCAAACATAGATTGAACTCACTTTTCCAATTTTGCCCACCAGATTTCTTTCCTTGTAGCTGCCCAGTCTGCTTGAATACACTTAGTGATGGAGCACTCACTACCTCCAGAAGCAACCAGCCCCAAATTTGCAGAATGTCTTTTTTTTTAATATTGGGGTTTTTTTCTCAGCTTCATTGAGATATAATTGACATGTAATATTGTATAAGCATACAACACAATGACTTGACACATATATTTATCGTGGAAAGATTACCACAATAAGGCTAGTTAACACATCTGTCACCTCACAGAATGTTTTTTGTTATTATTGCTTAAAAATCAGCCTCCCCTAGGATAGAATGATTCATGTGAGAATAGAGTTGGAGACATCAGTGTGAACTCCTGTTTAGCTCAGTATAGATACAGATGGTTACATACGGAAATATTTATAAATATGTATACATACAGGGGTTAGATACACACATATTTCCTTGCTCTGTCATCTGAGAGGGCCTAGAACTAATGAACACCCCAATAACATTGGGCACATCCAGCCACCAGATCTTGGTTTCTAAAACCAGTCCCCAATACAAGGAACCAGGGCTTCCTAGAGAAATGGCTGATTCTAGGACTAGGGCAGGAAATATATAAGATGAACCTGGAGCACCTGTTAGTGGTAGAATGTAAGGAACTGGTCAAAAATCCACAGTGAAGGGTATGTCTAAGAGGCCAGGAGCCAACTGAAAGAGCTCCCAGTGACCAAAGCTGGAACAATTTAAACAACAAAAAAAATATGAGATTATAACCCAAAGTATAAAATAATATCAATGAATCTATACTGATATAAATAAATAATTAAACAAATACATAAATGTGCAAGAAGAGACAAATCTCCCATGAAGAAGAATTCCAAATAATCAATGTAGAGACTTCATCCTCAAGGTAGGTGAAACATAACTACACTCCATAACCTAAGTGTGGGCTCCACACAGTGACTTCCTTCCGAAGAGTGCAGTATGGAAAGGGAGGGGAAGAGTAACTTTACAGTGGAGAAATCTGGCAAATACTACCTCAGTCGTGTGATCAAGCTTAATATCGACAGGGATAAGTCATGTTGATAGTATGTTCCATTGATGTGATGAACATGGCACTTTACCCCTGTGGTCTTCCTTCCAAAAACCTGTAACCCCAGTCTAACCATGAGAAAAATATCAAGCAGATCCCAAATGAAGGACATTCCACAAAGCACCTGACCAGTACCCCTGAAACTGTCCAAGGCATCAAAACGAAAGAAAGTGGGAAATTGTCACAACCAAGATGAGCCTCTGGAATCCTGACCACTAAATGTGATGTGTTATCCTGGATTGGGTCTGGAAGAAAAAAGAGACTTTAGGTGAAAACTAAAGAAACCTGAATGAAGTATGGACGTTAGTTAATAATGTCTCAATACCCATTTATTAACTGTGGCAAATATAACATACTAATGTAGGTTAATGATAGAGGAAACTGGGTATGTGGAATATAGCGGAACTCTATAAAAAATTTGCAATTTTTCTATAAATCTAAAACTCTGTCCCAAACTAAAATTTTTTTAAAAAATGAAAATCAGGGCACCTGGGTGGCTCAGTCAGTTAAGCATACACCTTCAGCTCCGGTCATGATCTCAGAGTCCTGGGATCGAGTCCTGCATCGGGCTCCCTGCTCAGCAGGCTCCAGGAGCCTGCTTCTCCCTCTCCCTCTGCCAATCCCCCTACTTGTGCTCGCTCTCTCTCTCTCTGTCAAATAAATAAAATCTTTAAAAAAAATGAAAGTCAGCCTTTCCTGCCTGCCTCCTCCCTTGCCTCTGTCCTTAGCCTAAACGCATTCTCTGTGACAGCCATCACACTCACCCTTCCCCCTGCCCCATCTGTCTTCTCATTTCCAGGTCCAGTACCTCCATCTCCTTCATCAGATCCTGGGTCCTGGTTTCAGTTTCTCACACTAACCGGATCACCCTTCTCCAGACAGCTCAGTTTGCCAGCAGTCTCCCAAGTTCATGGACTTGTCCAGAACTGAACATAGCACTCCCAGCATGACTGTTTAGCCCAGGGAAGAGCAGGGCTGTGTCACCTCCTTCTGCTCATACGCTATATCTCTATTAGTATACCCCTCAGAAACTTCAAGACTTGTGCTTTTGGGGGTAGCCACCTCACATCAATATCTCAATATCTCCAACTCAACTACCCCAATTTTTTTCAAACAAATTCACTGCAATCAATGTAAGGAATAACTTTCTGCCAAGTTGAAGATTACCCCCCAAAAAAGGCAGGGTGGGGGGTTGCCTCTAGCGACAGTGAATGTTCCATGAAAGGGAGCATTCAAGTACACTCAGCAGGTACAAAGAAAGGGGAGACCTGCTGGGTGGATTTACAGTCTCCTGGACAGGTTACTGCTCTTGCCTAGGTTCCCTCATCTTAACAACGAGGGTAACAGAACCTGCCTTGTAGGGGGTTGAGAATGGAACAAGTTAATGTGTGTAAAGGTGCTTAGACCAGTTTCCGGCACCCAGTACTACATAAGTGTTTGCTCTTACTTTCAGCTACTATCTCATATTGGTTTCAAGGGTGGAGACGGTCCACATGTAAGATTTGCCAGCAACCCTCGTAAATCCCTCCTTACTCGCAGGTCCCTTTTGGATCCTGGCTCTTACACCAGCTCTCTGTCATCTGCCCATTTGACCAGCAGGCCCAACAGTGTCCCTTCCAATTCATTTGTGTGCAAGTTGAATAGAAGGAGACTGAGGGTAGAGCCCTGTGGTGAGTGTGATGGGGTGATAAGGCTGGGTCTCTTACCAGCCAGGCTGGTATTACAGTGAATAGAATGAAGCAGCCTCCATCCCGGGGCGCCAGATTGGTTTTACCGCAAATCATGACGAGTGCCTTACACATGCTAATGACTCAGTTCCTTTGGTTTTAAAGACCAGCCATTTCAGGAACATCAGGGTAAATGATCGGCTCAGTAGCTATCAAGAAAGAAGTTAGAGGTGCTGGCATCTGAACTTAATTAGACTCCTGTGCTCTTTATAAGGCCTGATAAGGTCAGGCAAATACATTCAGCGTTAATAACATTATCAGCACCGCGTGGTCGGCAAGCCTTGCCAAAGTCAATATGTCAAGTTTTTGTGGTTCAAAACATGTGTCTTCTATTCACACTCAGGCCTGTTTCTTGCGTGCCAACAGCTGGTGCCACATCTGGAAAACTTGTCTCTTCTGCGGCTTCTTTTCTCCTATGAGTGTTTTATGGGACACCCCACCCCACCTCAATCCTTTTAAGAGAAAAGGGCTCATTCATTCATTCTCTGATGGCCTGTCAAGTGACAGCTCTGTACATTTGCTCCAGGGGACCCGTGTGAACCAGAGAAGCTCACGCTCCAGGGCCGTGGGCCTCAAACATCAGTGTGCAGATTATCCAAGGGGGTAGTGCGGAGCTTAGGAAAGAGGCATTTCTGGATCCCACGCCAAGCCCACCGTGGTAAAAATTGGAGGCAGGGGCGGGGCATGGCCTGGGGCTCTGCATTTCTCTGCATTTCTGGCTCTGCTCTCCAGGTGATCCAAGGACCACACTTCAGGAAACACTCATCAAAAGGCTTTTAGGCCCCCATAAGCCATCCACCACAATGCACTGGGTCATGAGTATAATTAGCAAGTCATTCTGTCTTGAAGGAGGATCAGGTAAGGCTTCACAGAGACTTAGAGCCCAAGCCAAAGGCAGAGAAACCATGTACGTGGGAAGAGCATAGAGCAGTCACCGAGGTCTGATTTGGAAAGGAAATACATTCAGGGCATGAGCCTTGGAGACAAACAAACCTGGATTGAACTCCAGCCCATCACTTGGTGCTTGTATGTCCTTAGGCAAGTTACAGAAACTCTTTGAGCCTCAGTTTCCTCATCTGTAAAGGGCACCCACCTCCCTCTACTTCACAGGGTTGACAGGTTAAAAAAGAATAAATATCTTAATACAGGGTTTATTTACCAAATTGCATGGTATGATGTAGGTCCTCCACAAATGATAACTGCTAATAAAAATAGTAAATAAAAAGAAATAACAATCAGATAAATATTATTCTATCTTACTGAGGAGTTTCTGGGTTATTTTGTGGAGGCCATGAATAGCCAGCCCATCAAAGTTTTAAAAGCAGAGGTCATAGTTCATTTAGTCAGCCAATAAATATTTATTGTGCACCTACCACATGCCGGGCTGTGCCAGGCAATGAGGCTGATCAGGTCTGCACTTTAGAAGGTGGCTCTGGTGGCAGGGTGGGGGCTGTGCTGGAGGCAGGAGACCTTTCCAGCCTGCTGAATGGTCCAAGCCCATGGTCTCAAACTTGAGCGCGCCTTGGAACCACCTAGAGGTGTTTTTAAAAACACAGATTACGGGGCGCCTGGGTGGCTCAGTCGGCTAAGCGGCTGCCTTCGGCTCAGGTCATGATCCCAGGATCCTGGGATCGAACCCCGCGTCGGGCTCCCCGCTCGGCGGGAAGCCTGCTTCTCCCTCTCCCTCTGCCTGCCACTCTGCCTACTTGTGCTGTCTCTCTATCTCTCTGTCAAATAAATAAGTAAAATCTTTAAAAAAAACAAAACAAAACACAGATTACTTGACTTCATCTTTAGAGTTTCTGATGTCACCCATCTGGGGTAGGGTCTGAGAAACTGGCGTTGTAAACCAGCTCCCAGGAGATGCCGATGCTGCTGGTCAGGGGACCACAATTTGAGAACCACTGGTTCTCGACTAGGGCTGGTGGGGGGCCGGTTTTAGGGAACATTTTAGGGGTGGAATGGACAGGAAATGGTGATGACAGGGCCCAGGGACACTATCCCTGGATTTTCTGCACACCCCTGGGGTCCTACCGACTCCACCAGCTTTGGGGGCAAGGAGCTTCTGCAGCATGGGCCAGCTGTACCCTTGGAACCTTCAGTCCTGTCCTCCCAGCGGGGTTTCCCCCTGTGGTCCTTATCTCTGTGTATGTTCAGAGGAGAGCTTTTTTTCCCCTATTTTCTCTCCCTCTCTCTTTTTTTTTTCTCTTCTATTCCTCCTGGGGATGTTGATGCCGCCGAGATGCACGGGTACTTTCCGCAAGAGTGCCCGAGGTGTGTATTGAATTTCGGTCCCGGATCATTTAATGCGTGGTGACAGAGGGAGCGGATGTTGTTTGGATTCATGTGGAACTCTCCGCCTTTTCTATTTTCTGTACCAAAAACTGCAGAGCCTTGCTCAGCAGCCGGCCCCTGCGGTCCCCGCCTGTAAGAACCTCGCAGCACCAGGACCCCCTTGTCCCCACGGCATTGCTACAGCTCCCTGTGAAACCCAGTGGAAAATTGCAGCGTTTGTGCAGGTCTTCAGAGCATCCGTTTCATTTAAAGCTCTCCACAACTCAAGCTGTTACTGAATTAAACATCGAAACCAACAACAATCAATAGTCTAATAACATTATGTTCTGAAATGTGTTCTTTAATAATGACCGTGAAGCTCTTTGAGGGTGGAATGGGTCTGTGTTGGTGCGCACTGAACGGCGATCTGCATCCGTTCCTTTCCAGCTGCTAGTTTTGAAAAATGGCTCTGAGTGTTTCTTACTGATGCAGAGTGTCCTGTTTTCTGTGGATCAGAAACTTCTCTTAGGTACTGGCTGTGATCCGCCCCTCCTGGTCTTGTTCGAGAAGGCTGCTGTGGCCTCTCAGCCTCTCCTCTTTTTTCTTTGACTGTAACGCTGGACGGAGAGACACAGCCGTTGTGACCTGAGGCCTAACTATAGATGAACACTGGGTGAAGAAGACCAGCAGGTGTGGAGACTGCATGGCCAGGAGGAAGGATTTGCTTGCTTCCTGAGCACGGTGATGTTTCGAGGCTTTCCAAAGAAAGTTAAAGACATGAAAACTGTCTTCTGGGATCTTGTGTTCTAAAAAAGACACCAGCGAAGACGGCAGACACAAAGGAGACACAATCACAAGTCCATATGGAAATTAACCAGTTACGTTAAAATTAGATACGAGCCTGGGGGGCAGGTGCTTCTTGTAGAAGAAGGCATGAGATCAGGGCATGTGAACATTGGGCTGTTTCTGCTCATATGGAGTCAACATTCTCTTTCTTAGCCATCACCACCCTAAGGGAAGGAAAAACTAGGAGAGAGTGCATTTTGGCTTTTTGATTTAGGATTGTAAGGCCCTAGAGAGGTTCATAATTTCTCCAAGATTCCATATCTGCCTAATCTCCTCCCTGAACACATGCTCAGCTCAGTCTCTCCCCTCCTTTCCCTCTGACCCAAGATCCAGACTGGTAATTAATGTTTTCTAATATCATTGAAATGATTTTCATTGGCTTTTGGAGAAAAAATTATATTGAAGAATTTTAAACATACACAGAAGTAGGCAGAATAGTATAATGAGCCTCCTATAATTTTGGTGAGTTTTTAATGACCGTTATTCCTTATCAATGATGTCCTGGAGAGCAGTGTTGTTATATTTCTTGTCTGGGGTAACAAAGGATGAGAAAAAGGAGAGGCGGGTAGAATATAATGGTGCAAGTGATCAAAAGAAGGTGGAACTTACAACTTCTGTTGACTTCTGTCTTCTCCATGAGGGGCCTTCATACGTGAACGGGTAGAGCCAATAATCTACTGGGGGACCCCCAGCCTAAGGCAGGTGAGGTGAGCATCTGGTCATCTGAAATGAAATCACAAGACAAGGTGCATCTGGGGAACCCGCAGCTATGCTCTTAATGACACATGGTGATCCTAGAAAATGGTGCAATCAGAGAAGAGAACAGGCAAATTATTTCAAACGGGAGGGAAAAAAGAGTGTATCTGTCAATTAAAGAACAGTAATTTCAAACCAATGGCTTATAAGTTTTTTGGACACGGTATGTGATCACAGTGAGTTAGCACTGGCTGCGTAACAATAATCCATACACCAACCGATCTTGTTTTCCTTGCAAGGAGGCATTTGGCTGGTAGATTGGCAAAATGCTGTCGGCATCGTTTATTTTTATTTTAGTAAAGCAGTCCACAGCCTCCCCACATATTACAGTAACCAGTACGTTGACCCATGAGCCAGATGATCATTCTCTTAGCAGGATCATGTCCTGAGGTTGAATCAAAAGTCTGAGGGAGGCTTTAAATAGAATGCCTGGGACCCTGTCCTGGGTCCTGCCTTGATGAACCCATTTTCATCAGTGACTGAGCTGAAGGTACAGAAAGCATGCGATTCAGAATTATAAATGACAAACTAAGCCCCGAGGTGAAAGAATAATGATTCTATTTGAAGAGGGAAGGGTTTACTATGTAGGCAGTTAACTTTATCTTAGATACACTCTCGTGTGTACAGATATGTGTGTGCACCTGTATGCACACATGTTCTTCATTTTCCAAGCGAGTACCGGTTTGACTTGGGGGACGCTGGTGTTGGTAGGATGAGCTCTTCTTCCTACAGAGAAAGGCACAGAAATGTGCTGCTGCTGACAATGAAAACTGCAATTTATTGAACATCTATTAGGTGCCAGACAGTGAAGCGGGCTGTTCAGAGAAGAGTTAACCTAAGACCATTCTCTGTAGAGAGCCCTGCTTACAAGGCTGGACCTTGGCTGGCTTCTGGGAACTTGGATTTGGGGAGAGTTCCCACTCTCTGCAGAACTGATAAGAATGACTCATGGCAGCTGAAGTGTTTATACAGACTATGGTTTATACTGAACACCTGCTTTTCTTCTGGGTGTCTGGAATTTTGGTACATGGTAGGAGAGTGCCTACATGGCCAGCCCCTAAAAAAACCTTGGGCACGGAGCCTTGGATGAACTTCCCTAGTGGACAGTATTGCATACATGCTGTCATAGCCTGTTGCTGGGCCATTAATCATGTTCTCTGAGACTCTACTGGGGAAGGACCCTTGGAAACTTGTTTCTCCAGACTTTGCCTGGTACGTCTTTTCCCTTTGCTTCTTTCACTTTGTACCCCTTCTCTGTGGCTGTGAGCACTATATGCTGAGTTCTGAGAGTCCTCCCAGAGAATCACTGAACCTGGGGTGGTGGTCATGGAGACCCCTGATCCACAGACTTGCTACTCATCCCTCAGATAATTCTTAGAGCAATCCCACACTTCTTGCTGGGAACTCCCAGACCTGGGGCTTGAACCAGGTCTGACTTCACAAGCTCACCTTTTCTACGGAACCACAGAGTAGCCTAGGGCTCCTTTCCACTCACTGCTAATATAGGCCCTGAGGCTTGAATGGGGAGTCCTGCTGTTCTTGGACTTCCAGATGTTCTTCTAGTCTCTCCTCAGTGTTAATGCAAGGTCAACCATGGAACAACCCTCCTTAAAGCGGCAGAGGCAGAGTGTGGTCCCCTGGAATTTATTCCTGTTGGTTTCATGCCTGTGGATTCTCTCTGCCCCTCCTTCTTCCTCTCTTTCCCTGAAGGACCAGTTGGTCATACCCTATGGCAAAGAAGGTGTGGGTGTGAGGGTTAAGCAGGGCTTAGGGGCTAATGCTGGCTGCGACCTTACCCCTTATTCCTGTTCCTATCAGATAAAAAGGACAGTCTCCAAACCCATAGAATGTACAGAGAGTGAACCCTGATGTCAGTTATGGACTTTGGGTGATAATATGTCCTCCAAGGTTCATTGATGGTAACATACGCACTGCCGTGATGAGGGGTGTCAACAGTGGCAGGGGGTGGAGGGCCGTGCATGTGTGGGGACAGCACGTCCATGGGAACTCTCTGTGCTTGCTGCTCAGTTTTGCTGTGAATCTAAAACTGCTCCAAAAAAATTAAGTTTATTACTATTTTTTAAAGAGACATGCTGTAACTCTCTAAGTAAGTTTTAGGGAATGGATTAGGGCAGCAAGAGATCACTGCTTTTTCTTAAAAGGGTGGCTAATTTCTAATGTCCCCCACTGCTATCTCCATTAAATGCACTGGAATGTCTTTGAAAGGGAAGAAATTGTCCCCTTTCTTTTGCCAACTGGCGTGTGATGTGCTCATCCTCTTCTGCTGCCTGAGAAGGCAGAGAATGCCAAGTACATGGTCTTGCAGCCTGTACCCTTCACCTAAGGCGCCCTGGAGCTGAGGGAGCCAGATGTGTATCGTGAAGTTACCCTTTTTATGAGTGTCCTGTTTCCAGTAGCCCCCACTTTTCTACTGGGGCTGCAACAGGACCCGTGCAGGGGTAAGAGGAGGCAAAGAAGGAAGTGACGTCCCCCTGTGCAGCCCTGGTGGGTAGTACAGTGATGGGAGGGAGGAGGGCCCCATAGGACCTGCCCCAGTCCCCCCAGATTCAAACCCACTTGTCCTCAGTGATGCAGGAAGTGGCGAGAAGTCATGCATGCTTTGAGGCACCTCATCACCACATCTTGTGTCTAAGCCCTTCCCCCACTATCTTCGCCCCCCACCCCACTCCTACCCCCACTCATGTGTCTTTGACTTCTTTCAAACTTTGGATCCAACTTCCTGGGCGTGGAGAGTCCATCCCAGCTTAATGCAGTAGCTATCTATGCTATCTATAATGCAAGGGACAGTCCCCACTGCCTTCAGAAGGCTCTCCTCTTCTATTTTTTTAAGTTTTTTTTTCATTTATTTATTTTAAAAATTAGAGAGAGAGAGCATGCAGGAGCTGGGTGGGAGGGAGGATCAGAGGGGGAAGGGCAGGGAGGGGAATAAATCTCAAGCAGACTTGCACTGAGCGCAAAGCCTGAGGCAGGGCTCAATCCCATGACCCCAAGATCATGACCGGAGCGGAAACCAGGAGTCTGAGGACCAATCAACTGAGCCACCCAGGCGCCCCCTCTCTCTCTCTCCTCCAAGAAATCTGCCACTGGCCCCTGCAGAGAGCCCACCAGTGCCAGGCATACCCTTGTCCCAACATCTTTTTGGAGTATTTCCTTCTCTTCCCCAGAGTGAGGCCTCTTCTCTTAAAATGAGTGCCCTACTTCTCCAAGTACACTTTCCAGAAAGTTCTCTCTGCCCCTGACATGTCCACCTGAGAGCGTATCTGTTACCCTGGCACACCACTGTGCCTTGAGAAAATTGGTCTGTGTCTGTGTTAGTGTTTGTACCTTTTGGGAGCCTAGAGTTGTAGGTTTCTGTGATTTAAAAGAAAATCTGGGCCAAAGCAAGTTTTTGTTTGTTTGGGTTTTGTGGATGGTGGTGGTGTTTTTGTTTGTCTTATTTTGCTTCACCACCACTGTTTCTGAATATGACATTCATTTTCAATGATCAGCATAAGATCCTGTCCAAAATGAAGATGCACAAGAACAGGCAGTGCGAGACCTTTCTCGAGAATGCTGGTCCTAGGGTAGGGTCATGGCTGGATGGAGAACGCAGGCTTCAGAGGCCCACACGGACCCTAGTCTGCATGGCGCACCACCACTCCACAACTATGTGACCTGCGGGGAGTCACTTGACCTGCTGCGCCTCATCTGTAAAAAGGGATAATTGGTTCATTTGGAGGAACATGAGAACATGCAGATAAAGTCTTTAGCCCAGTGCCTGGCAGGCAGCAAGAAGTCAATAAATGCTAAGCTCTCATTATGACACATTCTAAAATTCAGTCAGAATCTGTGCTTAAAGCAGCTGTCTTGGAATATATTGAAGAGGTCGGTGTCAGTCAGCTTGCCTCCTGGAAGTCACGTGTGTCACTCATCTGATGGCACAAGTAATAGTAAGCCCTTAGCAGAGGCAGGCACGCTCTCCTTTGTCACTTACGTAGCGCCTTATGGAGAGTTGAGCTTGGTCACCAAGGCAGCAGGTCGTCTATTCCAGGATCATCTAGAACCCCACAGATGTCACTAAATAAACCTTTGTGGTTATCAGAGATTACCCCTCCAGGGCCCACCTTTACAAGTTTTGTCATCCCAGCCTCTTGGTGGACTCTTATCTGAGGCGATGGTTGCACCTTATATTCATCATCTTGAATGCGACTCAGACCCTCTGGGCATAAGGTGGGTGATAGCGCCCTCACACATGAGCCAGGAAGAGTGACACCACCCCTCCCTCTGGAAACACTAGTGAGGGAAAGACAGCTGGACCCACCTGTATGGAGAAACACTTTCATTTCAAGGGGCTCCAGATTGAATATCAGGGGAACTGATCGTTAGAGATAAGCACAAGCCAAAGAAGAGAACCGTGGGAAAAAAAAAAAAAAAAAGAGCTCTTCTCTACTGAGCCCTTTGTAAGCATTATAAGTGCATTATCCCATTTAGTTCTCATGACAACACTTTGAGGTAGATACTATTACTGTTTCCACTGCACAGATGAGAAACGTGATGCTCAGAGAGGTCGGGTAACTTGCCCAAGGACACAGAACAAGGACAGGATAGCGAGGATATTTGGACCCATGTGTGTCTGCCTCCAGACATTGGGCTCCTAAACCCGGGCCCCTGCCCGAGCAACACAAGGCAGTGGAGGGCAGAGCTGTGGTTTGCAAAGTTTATTTTCTCAGTGTAACCCTTTGGAACAAAAAAGTCTTCTGCAGCCTCCCTATATCTAAAACAGATCGGGGTGGACCTGTTGTGGTCGAAGAGGGTTAGAGGCTTAGGGCCTTGCTCATCTTCTTCTCTTCCCCTTGGGGTCTTGAGGACCTTCGAGCCCCACAGAACACAGACCAAAACCTCTGGTGAGGTTGAAGGAGGATGGACTTCAGAGCTTCTGTTCTTTCTTTGTGATGGGGAATGCAAATATTAGCCTCACACAGCTGTCCGGAAGATCAGACGAGCTGATGCCTCTGAAGCACCTAGTATACTCCCCAGCTACTGTTATTATTATTATCCTAACTGATACGTCTTATGGGAAAATAAGCATTAATTCAGAGGGGGCTGTAGTGGGTTGGATGGTGCCCCCCAAAAGATAAGCCCATGCCCCACTTCCTGGATCCTATGGTATCTTAATGGCAAAAGATGTGATCAAATTAAAGACCTTGAGAAGAGCTTATCCTAGATTATCTGTGTGAGCCCTAAATGCCGTCACATACATCCTTAAAAGAAAGAGGCAGGGGGCGTTTTGAGAGAGAAGGAGGCAGTGGGACCATGGAGGCAGAGGCTGGAGTGAGGCGGCCATGGGCCAAGCAGCACAGAAGCTGGAAGCTGGAAGAAGCTGGAAGAGGCCAGAGAGAGATTGTCTCCTAGAACTTCTGGAAGGCATGCGGCCCTGCCCATACCTGGATTTCAGACTTCTGGCCTCCAGGTCTAGGAGAGCAGACTGTTCTCTTATAAGCCACCTGGTTTGTGGTAACTTGTTACAGCAGCCCTAGGAAACTAATACAGGGGTCCATGGCCCCAGTGCACCTCAGAAGGGCCCCAGGACACACTCTGTAGAGAGATGGAGTAGGGCACACACTGTATTCCTTGGACTAATACAGCAGAGGGGCGCACCTCCTTCTTGGAAGTGGGCAAGCAGGCTTTGTCAGGAGCCCTCTCGACTCTTTGAAGGCCCTTCCAAGGGCAGAACCTCCCAGTCACTGTAGGTTCCTGCTCAGATTTCCCTTTCCCTCCTGAGCCTCAGTTCCAGCCATCACAATGTTGAGTCAGTTATTTGTACTACCCAGATTGTCATTTCTGACAACAGGTCTGCATTTATCTGTGGAGTCCAATGATGGTGCAGACAGGAGCATTATTTCTGCTGTCACCATCGAGCTTCATCACCATCCACATCCAGGCCTGGAGGGGGCTCTCAGTGTGAGCAGGAATGCCTCCTGGATTCTGCTCTCACTACAGCAGCTCCTCCCCATTTTACTTCAGGGTTAGCCCTGGACATTGAAAGTGGCACTGAGCTATGTTAGGTCCGTGCTGCCACGTGGGGCTTGTGTGGTCTGGGGTCCAGCACGGGCTTCCACGTTCTCCAGCTGCAAAGACGCCCTTCGCAGGGTGATTCCTCAGCAGCCAGGCCACGGAGACTTCTCCACGAGCACCATCTGGCATTGATTTTTACCTGTACCTCCGAGAGTTTGCCCGAGCCCCCAACTAGAGAAGCAGCCACTCTTTTTTGGCCACCACACCTGCTGAGGGAGTATCACGTGCTAGTTCTGCACTCACTGGTATAATTTGGGGAGAGCTGTGACAAAAGGAATCCCTGGTCTAGTTAAAATAATATGTTAGTTCATGACTAGAATAAGGCATTATTGTTGGGTGAAAAGAAACTAGAATTTGAAGTCAGAGGAAGCACATTCAAGGCCCAGCCCAACCCTTTCCAGCTTTCCAGGCACATGACTAATCTCTGGCCTTAGTTCTGCATTTAAAGAGGGAGAGGAGATGAATAATGACCCCTACTGGATCGCTGAGAGGATTAAGTCATACATGTGGGTAAACCGGAAAGCATTTTGCAGCTGCATGGTGTGTTTGGAGTCCTGAGATCAGGGCCAGGTTAGCCCAACCTACACATTTTTCCACTATAGGACCACTGCAGAGGCTGGCCTCCTTGCCATCGATTGAAGCTTTGAGTCCACAGAGACCTCCAGCCAGGCTCCTATCACATGTTGCCCCATCTCCCTTGTCATACATTGAATTTCAAAAGATGCTGGCTGGTTTTCTCTTATCTCTAAAAAAGAGTGTTATGGTTCGAATCTCTCTCTTTCTGAAGGAACCACATGCACATATCAAAAGGAAAAGAAGAAAGCTCATGCCATCCCCAAGGACTGAGTGCTCACAGATGCCTAGGCTTGATCTGACCCTTTGCTGACCTGTGTGTTGGGAACAACTTGGGCAGAGCTGCACAGGGCTGAGACCTGCTGGCCCTGGGAAGGGGCGGTGGGCACCAGGAGGAGAGGAGAGGTTTTAGAGGGAAAAGCTAATGAAATGGATCTCTGGTTTCCTGTTCCTGCTCTGAGCAGGACACTCACGTGGCTGAGCTGTGGGCTGGGCCCGGCCCAGTAGCCTGAAAGAATGAATGGCCCCTTGGAGGCAACAGGAGGGGAGCTAGGAAGGATGAGGACAACGTGTCCATTATTCTCCACTCTCAGAGAGGGTGTATATCCACGAGTGTAGGAGAGTCCAATGCATTGTGATTATATACACTCAATATATAATCCTTCCAGGTGTTTATACCGTAGCTTGTTCTCTACCTGTTCAGCTGTAGCAATGTTGTTATAAACCCCTAAATGGCAGAGATGACACCCATCCAAATCCTTTCGTACGGGACTCAGAACACTGTGTATCAGCCCTTAGTGGACCTCAATGAGCCTGGAAAGACTGGGTGGGTCTCACAGTTTGAGGAACATAAAAACCACCTGAGAGGTCGTTCATTTGAAATACTGATTCCTGGACTCCATTTCCAGGGCATCCTGACTCAGCAGGTTTGGGTTGGGCTCAGGAATTTGTATTTGGGTTTTTTTTTTTAATTTAAATTCAATTAATTAACATATAGTGTATTATTAGTTTCAGAACTGTAGAATTCAGTGATTCATCAGCTGAATATAGCACCTAATGCTCATTACATCATATGCCCTCCTTAATGGCCACTACCCAGTTACCCCATCCCCCTCCCGCCTCCCCTCCAGCAACCCTGTTTGTTTCATATGATTAAGAGTCTCTTATGGTTTTCTCCCTCTCTGATTTCATCTTGTTTTATTTTTCCCACTTTTCTTTCTTTTAGTAACCAGAATCATGCTGTATGTATTGTTCTTTGATGTGCTTGTTGGAGATGTTCTCAGCCTAGCACACTCCTTTTATCCATTATATATCCCACCAAATTAGTGTCACTATTTGGGTTTCTTCATTCTGTTATAATTATGCCCACTTTTGTGCACAAACTTGAACACAGGGGCTGGAATTTGAGGGGAAGAGTGTCAGTTTGAGTCCTTGTCAATCTGAGGTGAAGGCGTGTTGACTTGGCATTGAGCAAGTGGCTGGCAGTGCATGCTGACTCAGGAAGGAGGATGGCTGGACTGTGGATTTGGGACCCATAAGCCAATGGCATCATTTGTGATGGGGATGTGGCTGGTTTTGCTCCTGGTCATGGATTCCTGTAACTTGTTTTTCTGGGAAACGCTCTCTCTCCTTCTATTCTGAATTTTATTCTGAATGAAAGCCTTGCTGGATAAAGTATTCTTGGCTGCAGATTTTTTCCTTTTAGCACTTTGAATATATCATGCCGCTTCCTTCTGGCCTGCAAAGTTTCTGCTGAAAAATCCACTGATAACCTTATGGGGTTTCCCTTGTGTATAACTGCTTTCCTTTCTCTTGCTGCTTTTAAAATTCTCTTTATCACTACTTTTGGCCATCTTATTTACTTTGTGTCTGGGCGCAGACCTCTTTGGGTTGGTTTTGTTGGGGGCTCTCTGTGCCTCCTGGATCTGGATTTCTCTTTCCTTCCCCAGATTTGGGAAGTTTTCAGCTATTATTTCTTCAGACAAATCTGCTGCCCCCTTTTTTTCGCTCTTCTCCTTCTGGAATCCCTATCATGCAACTGTTATGCTTGACAGTGCCGCTGAGTTCCCTGGGTCTATTCTCATTTTGCATACTTTTTTTTCCCTCTCATCTGCTCAGCTTGATTACTTTCCATTACCCAGGTTGCTGATACGTTCTTCTACTTCCTCTTGTTCACCATTTATTCCAGGTTGTCTATTTTTTATTTCATTTAGTGAGATCATTAACTATAATGGGTTCTTTTTTAGGTCTTCTCTTTGTGGAAGGTCTCAAGGAGGTCCTGCACTCCTTTCTCAATTCTAGCGAGTATCTTTATGAGCATTACTTTAAATTAACTATCAGACATATTACTTATGTCCATTTTGTTTAGGTCTCTTGCTATGATTTTGTTCCACTCTTTCATTTGGGAAATACTCCTCTGACTCCTCATTTTGTCTACTGCTGTGTCTGTTTGTATGTGTTGGGAAAGTCAGCCATGTCTCCTGCACTTGAAAGTAGTGGTTTTATGAAGAAGAGGTCCTGCAGTGCCCCATAGTACAATGTCTCCTTTTCACCAGAAAATGGTCTTCAGGGGGGTCTCCTGTGTGTGTTGCTACAGGGGTGTCCCACTGTTGTGGAGGAGCTGTGTTTGCCTTCAGTCCAGTCTGCGATGGCTCCCTGCCTGTTGTGGGCAGAGTCTGGTGCCCGTGGTGTTAGTGGGTTGCTCCGGGGCTGCCTTGGGCTTGAGTTGAGTCAGACCAGGTGTTTTCCAGAGATGGAGTAGCACCAAACTGCAGAGCACTTTGCCTGTGTTGTCCCCTGAGAAGCTTTTATTGGCGGGTGAGGACTGCACTCAGCCTGGTGTGTGGTTATGTTCCCCTCTCCCTAGAGCAGTACTCACTCTGAAGTGGTGTTGGCCCTGTCTGGGCTGCTTGCACACTGCCAGGCTTGTGGCACCGCTTTGATGGGATCTTGTCAAGAGCATATCTTTGGGGGTGGACCCACTTTGCTGCGGTCTCTTGTCTACGTCCGGCTGTGGGAGTCTGTTCTGCCAGGCTTCAGGTCACTTTCTGGGTTACTTATGCTGATGTGGGTTCTCTAGGTGGCCGTGCAACGTGAGGCTGGGGTCCTCCTACTCCGCCATCTTCCCACAACCTCTAGGAATTGTATTTTTAGCAAGCTCTCCAGGTGTTTCAGATCTAAATGTTTGCCAGGCTACTCTTTGAGAGACACTGATCCAGATCAGCCCTTCTCAGACTTGAATGTGCATGTGAATCACCTGAGCATCTTGTTAAAATGCAGCTCCTGACTCAGAGATTTGGGGCCCAAGATTTTGCATTTTTTGCTGCTCCCAAATGCTCCCAATTTGTTGCTGGTGCCACCTGTTCCCACCCACACTTGGAGTAGCAAGGATCTTCCTTCTGCAATTACGGCGCACCAGCTCTAGAGGGGGCTTTACTCTAGCTGGATAGTTCAAGCATAAAGTGTCTACATTAAAGATTATAGTCATGTACCTTTCATTTTTAATTAAAATAACTTTTTAATTGGCACTCAGATAATTTTTATACTGTAAGCACTTTAAAGAATATCTAGGTACATCTGGTACTTTCTTGCTAATACTTAACACACAACATTTTCTATCACTAAACTTTTAATGCACATTTGCTCCAACAGCCAGATTCTGATTAGTGTTAATGCATGGCTGAGGGAATTCAAGCCAACTTGGCAACAAAAACGCCTCTGAATGAATGCCTTTCATTGTTGGCAGCTTTATATTTTTTTAAAGCAAGAGTCTCTTCTAGGACTATTTCCTTCAAATCAAAATGAAGAGTTTAATTCATCAGTTAACACTCCATAGCAACTAGAAGGTTTTTCCTGCCTCCTCCAACTATTATTTCTCAAGACACAGCCAAGCATGCCCCCATTAACTGCAGCCTAAGAAACAACTAGAAGGAACTTGATTTTCCTGTTGGGATGATAGCAGGGTAAAGAAGGAGTGGAGTCCGGCAAGCAGAGCTGTATATCCACAGGGTCTGGAGAGAGCGTGTGGAGATCCAGGCAGGCAAAGTAGGAAGGGGCCAATATAGCATGGCCTGTGTATCCTGACAGGCATGGGGCAGGGGTGGGGGTTGGGAGACTCCAACAGTGACTTAAATTAGAAATTCCAAGCAGATGGTCATCAAGGGGGATGTACCCAGCTAGAGTCTGGGCCAGGACTCCAGCTGGACAGAGCCGTGGGCTAGAAGGACTGGACTCTTCTAAGCTGAACATAACCATCTCCATTCCCCCAGGAGCTGTGCCCAACAGGAGCCCACCTGGTCTTTGTCTTCACACAAAGCCCTGCCCTTCACACAAAGCCAAGACCTGTCTGTTCTCTTTCCCTCACCAGGGCCTGTGACCTGTGCCTAATCACCTGTGTCTCTCCTTCCTCGTCCAATGTAGGCATCAGGCCAGGCTGACTTAAAGCAGCTTCCTGCATACCTCATGTCCAATGAAGTGCCCAGCCCCAACTTCCTCCTGTTGGAGAAAACCACAGCCACCGTGACCAGGCCTCAAAGAGTTCCTGTCACCTCCCCTTCACCAGGCATTCCTGCAGCTCTATGGGCCTATCATTCAGCTCCTGTCGAATAGGGCAGAAGAGCTAGAGCTCCCCAGGGGCTCCGGCGGTGGCCTGTGCTGCAGACAAGAGCCATATATTGTGTGTGTGCACACATACGCACGTGTGTGTGTGTGCATGCGCACGCAAAACTTACCACTCCGTCACAGTTTACGCAGATCATCTCATCTGACCTTGAGGTAGAGCGAATATTATTAGCCCTGCTTTATAGATGAGAAAACTGAATCCTAGAGAATGTAAGCAGGTTCCTTTATCAGACATTGTGTTAGGAGCTAGAAGAATAAAATATAGTCCAGAACTCAGTGGAGCTAAGTCTTCTGTGCTCAAGGCTGCACGGGTAATAATCATAATAATTCATTCTTTCAAAAATATTTATCGAGTTCCCATTGTATGTCAGGCACTGAGTGTATATGGGAGAAGACAGACATGCTAACTAGTGTTTATTGAGCATGTGCTCTTGGCCCAGCACTATATTAACAACTTCACAGGTATTCTCTTAATCCTCAGCACAGCCCTATGGCAGGCATGGACAGGCTGGGTGACTTGCCCAAGGACACCCACACCACTAGACAGTGGCAGAGCAGGGATATGCCCTCAGGTGGTCTGACTTCCGGGGCCCACTCCTCACCACAGAGCTACACTGCCTCTCGGCTGTTCTGGTCTAACTCCAAGTCCAGTGTACTTTCTGCTGCCCCCGTATTGCGGCCACAGAGCCCGCCACTCACTCCCTAGAGAAGATGCTCCCACCGTCTTCACCCAGCCACTCCCAAGGGCTGAGGGGCAGGCAGCCCCCATTCCCGGTCTGAGACCCCGAATGCCTGCCCCCATCCTGAGCTTGGCTCCCTGAGACAGTGCTGCCTGCACCCCACCTCTGCCCGTGCCTTGCCCCTGGCGGACTCCCTGACCCCTGTTCTGGCCTCCCTGCTGGGATGGCTCCACTCCAGGTGCAGAGTGTGTCTTCCCTGCCCCCTCAGCTAACCCTGTTCTGCCCCCTCCTCAAGCTGCCCTGACTTCACCCCTGAGGTGGCTCATCCTGCATGCCCCTTTAACCACAGAAAATGACCATGGATTAGCTCCTCAGTTGTTACTTTGACTTCTTCCTCCTTCCTCAAGCTATGACTTCCACACCCTCCTCTCAGCTAAGAACCTCACTTCTTCTTCCCCTAGGAGCAGACCAGGGTCTCTAGGCACCAACTGTCCAGTCATTCTCTTCCACCTCATCCTGTCTTCTTACCCATCCCGCCTTCCTCTCTTCCTCTCTTAATTCCAGGTGATCTGACCTTAGATTGCTCGTACTTTAGACTCTGTCCCCTCCATCCCCTACGCATCTTGCCCAGGTCCCTCTAAATCCATTGCCCTCCTGGGTCTTTTCCTCCTACCCACAGACATGCACAGGCCCCATAATGTGGTGAAACTGTCACTTCACTCTGTGTCCCCTGGCCAGGATCCTAGACCTTCCTGAGCCTTTCTGGTCCTACAGGGATGCCCATCCACGCTCTCCTGCCCTCAACCTATCTCCTCTCTCCTCTCTAAGGAAACAGCTTCCTTGAAGGTCATCAGTGCCTTCCAAGTTACCAAATCCATTTGCTTATTCCAGTCCTTGGCCTTTTTGACTTCTTGAGAGCATTTAGCACTGTTGGCCATGCTTCTCACTTTAACCCTTTCTTTCTTGATTTCTGTGTCTTCTTGACTCTGCTCTGTCTTAGGAGTCACTTGCTTGCAAGGAACAAAAATCTGCTCAAAGTAGTTCAGGAGTTTTCGGAATAATTCAGGGGAATTCCCATTCTTCTGCACTATCATTTCAAGTCTCTCCCCTGGCCTGTCCTTCATACGCACAGCCACCAGACAATGTTCTTCCAAATAGTACTGTTATAATGGTACATCCTGCCCAGAATCTTCCAGCAGCTCCCCATTTCCCACCAGATAAAATCTGAAGTCTTAGTTTACGTGCTACATCTTCCACGGTCTTAGCTGCCATGTAATCTCCAGTTTGCCTTCCACTCTTTTTCCCCGATTGTCCAACACACATCTCTGTGTCATCTAGTTAGTCTATCCTCTATTCCCTAAGCATATGTTTCTGCTTCATAGCTCACACTATTTCTTTTGTAAATGCCTAATTCATATATCTGCTATGAGCCTGTACTTCCTTCAGGCTCTAGATCAAATGTACCTTTCTCTATAAAGTCTTTACCCCAGGAGAAGTGACCTCTCCCTCCTCCTGAAAGCTTGCGACTGGGGCCTCTCCTTATTTGCCATATTAGGCTGGAGGCTCTCTGAACCGCGAATTACATCGTGGGCTAGGCAGTGTGCCTAACCTGGGAACAGGACCCCAGAAGGATGGAATGCAGTCATTGGAGAATGACTGGCTTATATTTTTCACTCTTAAAGAAGAGTGAGGCATCCATAGGCTACTTGCCTTGCTATTCTGCCTCTAAATTGGCCCACCTCCTTAACCAAAAGAGAGACCAAGACAAAGACTAACATCTTTTTACCTAAAAGCTTCCAGGTAGTTATAGCATGAGGGAAGAAAGTTTGACTAGACACGTAAAGTATTTGGGGACCAAGCAGTTAAGCGATTTGCCTGAACCCACGGAAAGTTGATCACAGAGTTGGGCCAGAGCTCACCTCGTGTCCCCCGACTCCCCCCCACCGGACTCCTCACTGCCAACTCTTTGTGCCCTCTCGCCTCCCTGCAGCCAGTGGAGGAACAGGCAGGAAGCCAAGACCTGGACCCATTTCCAGAACATAGTGAGTCAGACAGTCACTCCACTTTCTGTGTTTACCTCTTTCTGGGGCTTCTGGAGGGGAGTGAGGAGACCTTGTGATGTATCTAGAGGACACAGGGACTCGATGGTGCCAAGGAATCATTGCCTTCCATCAGTAGGCCCTGGCAAGTCTGTCTCCAGAATGTACAGACCTAGATGAGTGACTGTCTACCTGGAGACACATCCCTCATCCTTCCTGGCACTTCTCTCCCTGAAAATATGTAGCTCCTGAGATGCTGCTCTTGCTAACTCTGGTACTAGTTGAAGTCTGTCAACCACGGGCTCCCTGCTCCTAAAGATGGGCACGTGACTCAACCTGGGCTAATCAGAGCCCTGCCCCAGAGCCTCTCACATTGGAACTGAGGGAAGAAAGCATCTGCCATCTGTGCCTAAGCTGAGGGGTGAGGCTGAGAGTATTGCCACAGGTCAAGCCTGGTGGAGGAGGACGGTGTGAGAGAGGGAGGCCAACAGAGGGAAGAGGAAAAGGAGAGGAGAAATGAAGTCTAAACAACCTTCTGGTCAGAACCCTCGTTCCGGTCACCCTGAGGCCTGGCTCTACCCTTTCTGTTCGGGCAGTTTGGACATCTGAGCCAATATATTCCTCAGTTAATTCAGGTGGAGTGTTTGCCACTTGCAACCAAAGAATCCTGATTAACACAGCTTCCATACCTGTCACTTGAATCCCTCATTTAATCGTTTATGGGATTCCTGCCTCCCTGTCTTCCTCTTTTCTCAAGATAAACATGCAGTGAGGAATAGAGTCATGGTCTTCACTAAATCATTATCATCATCATCATCATCATCATCAACAACAACAACAAAAATGACTTAGCACCTGTCTTTTCCTGGTATTGTCCTAGGTATAGTGGGGGATAGAGCTGCAAATGGTAGTCTCTGCCTTCTGGGTGCTTCCATGCTCATCAAAATATAAGAAATTCCAAGGGCATATAAAACACATGCTGAGCACAGATCTTTTATAGGACAGGGTATAAATCAATCAGTCTGCCGTGGAGTTTTTACAGAACACAGACACTCATCACTACAGATTATTCTGACCTTTTGGTGCCAAACATTTCTTTCTTAAAAAACCATCCACCCCTTAGGACAAAGGTTTTTGTCCTCCATCTTAGAGTTACCTTCTTCGTCTTTGCACTTATTTATGGGGTCTTCTCCGTCCTGGTTAGCTCCTAATTCAGGATCAAATTTATTTGTTTGTTTGTATGTTTGTTTTCTGGGATGCCCTTTCCAGATGTACCCAACTTACTCCCTATAAAATCCTCAACCCCAGATTTCTCATCATGCCTAGAACCCTCCCACTACCAAAGTCTCCATTTCTTTAAACTAATATCTGGCCTCTGGATATATCCTCTTCCAGGATACAATCTGTGAATCTTCTGTTTAAATGCCTTCCCATATGTTTTCTGGTCCTATTTAACCTCAGTGGCTTTCAAACAATTAAATATGTAAAAAGGAAAAAAGAGCATTACACATGTTTCCAAAGAAATGATCTATATTCAAGGTTGTACATTCAAAATGGGAAATGGTTAGACTTGGCTAGAAAGGAAAGAAGAATGAGAAGGAGAGGTAGAAAAACAGAGGTATCTAGAATCCTTGTATTTCCTAGTACCCTTCCACCCTCGGCCTCTGCATAGCCCATTAGTTATTCTGAGATCCAAGTATCACCCCAAGGAAGGTCTGGGGAGACCTGCCTACTGTGAACTGAAATGGCTGAACTAGAGAATCCCACTGATTTATAATACTCTTTCCTACTTGCCAGGGATAAGTTACTCTTCCCCCTTAAGTCTGAAATGATAGGTCATCATCATCTGCTTCCTTTTCCAAAAATTTAGTAGCTGAAAAACAATTTATTATTTCTCACAGTTCTGTGGATCAGGAATTTGGCCAGGGCTCAGCTGGGTCATTCTTCTGCTCCACAGGACATCAGCTGGTGTCCCTCACTTGGTTGCATTCAACTGTAGGCTGGGCTGGGCTGGACAGCCCATGAGGTCCTCATGCACATATCTGGTGCCTAGGTGATCTTCCACATGGTCTCTCCATGGGGCTAGACTGGGCTTTCTCAGAGCGTGGTGGTCTTAAGGTTGTCAAATTTCTTACATGGTGACCGGCTTCCCCCAGAGACAAAGGGGAAGCTGGCAGGCCTCTTAAAGGCTAGGCCCTGAACTGGCTCAACATCACTCCCATTCCATCATATTCTGCATTTGAGGCAAGTCACAAAGCCAGCCCAGATTCAAGGGGAGGTAAAAGAGATTCCACCTCTTGATGGGTGAAGTAACATGTGCATACAGAGAAGAAAGAACATGATGGCAGCCATCTTCGGAGGCCATCTACCACACCCCATTTAACCCCTTTCACTCACTTAACGGACACAAGTGTTTGCTCATTTCTTAGCCTTAGATAAACCCCCATATATGGGACCCTGTTCTCATCCTAGGCAACTGTTCTCAGTCTCTTTTTTCCCCACACATTATTTTGCCTCGTGGTCTCCATCCTAAGACCTAACATCTTCCTTACATTCCACCCATACTCACCCTGAAGTACTTGTTTCAGAAAACTGTATATTCCCAAGTATGGACTCTAAATTAATTTTTACTAAAGCTTATTCTAATTTTGTGTTCTGATAACGATCACTTAGAACATGTAATATATCCATAATATGAGGCTGACAATCTTTTATTAAAGATTTATTTATTTATTTTAGAGAGAGAGAGAGAGCGCACGTGAGAAAGAGAGCACAGGGGGTGAAGGGCAGAGGGAGCGAGAATCCCAAGCAGACTCCATGCTGAACGCAGAGCCTGTTGTGGGGCTCAATCTCACAACCCTGAAATCATGACCCTAAGATCACAACCTGAGCCAAAACCAAGAATCAGACACTTAACCAACTGCCACCCAGGTGCCCTGAGGCTGACAATCGTTTCAATCCTTGGAAATCTTTTACTGCAAAGAGCCAAATGGTAAATATTATCAACCTTGGAGCCATATAGTCTGTTGTGTAGGAAAAGCAGCCATAGATAATACATAAATGAATGGACATGTCTGTGTATCAGTAAAACTTTATTTACAAAAATAGGTAGCAGGCCATATTTGGCCCAAAGGCCATAGTTTTGCTGATCCCTGCTTTAGACTAAGGAATAAGTATGTCTTTCAGTTTATTTTGTATAATGATTAGCTGTTTGACTTCCAGAAAGTCACTTTTCTCTGAAAGTCACTTTTTTCATCTATAAAATAAGGGTATTGAACAAGAATAAAATACCCCCTTATGCCCATAGTTGTGAAAATGCCACACATCTTTAAAAACTCTTTAGAGGAAATGCCCAAGATGGCCACAAGATGGATTGTTTCTCTGTAATGATATCTCAGAGTCCTGTTGATATTTCCATGACTTTGTGTCCTTCCAAGAGTCTCTCTATTTGTCTCAGTACATGAGCATATCCCCTTTTCCACGTGTGTCTGTTTCTATCTGGGCCATTCTCTTTATCTGTGTTTATGTGTGTGGTTTTCTCTCTGTGTTCAGGGGTTCACTGTCCCTCAGTTTTCGTTGGTGTGCATTCCTTTGTGTCTCTGTCTTGTTTCTTTGTGTATACATACATCTGTCTCTTCTTTCTGCCCTGACTATAATGTTGAATAGTTACCCATTTTTCATTCCTTTCCTTTTTGAGTGAAGAAAAATGTCCTATTCTTAATTTTCAAAATAGATATAGCATACTTTATATATCAAATTTTTTAAGATATCATATGTAAGTTACTTAGCACAATATCTAATATTCAATAGGGACCCAATGATTACGTTCTTTTATCGGGCTTCCCTTTATGTAACTGCCTAAGTGACCTTTTCTTCACATGGGCCAACGATTCTCAGCAGAAAAAAAGGTAGATCGTCTGTATCTATCACACTTTGTTGTTCTCTCTGATCCTTACCCAGGGCACCAGTCCTCAGCCTCCTCTTTGTCATGACTATGTCTATACCTATCTTTTGGGAACTAATGAAGGTGGAGGATCAAAGTTGATTTTTGCTCAGCCACCCTGTGATGATCCTGCACCTTCCACAGGCTCCTTCTCTTTTGTTCACTCTGCAAGTATTTAGTGAGTGCTCACTATGTACTAGGTGATGGGGAGACAGACATGAACAAAGCAGACATAGTCCCTGCCCTCGTGGAGCTTATGATTTACTGGGAGAAGTGGGCAATAAATAGGTACCTGAACAAGAGTGGGACAGTGGATGCAGTGATTGGAATACCAACCAGGGGATGATCTCTGTGAGATGCCTTTCAAGGCGGGACCTAGAGGATGAGAAGGAGCCAGCCTGGGACAGGAGGGAGGTGGAGGGAGAGTGTCCTCATCAGACACAGAGGCCCTGCAAGAGGGCGCGGGGTTGGGACCATGCCTGCTGGAATGCTGGGAGCTGAGAGGAGACCAGTGTGGTTGGAGGAGGTCAGCAAGGTTGCAGCAGACCGAGCCAGGCTCCCCGGCCAGGCGTAGTAAGGGGTCATTCTGACATGAGGGGAAGCCACCCAAGGGTTTTAGGCAGGAGAGTGGTTGACCTGGTTTATGTGTTTAAAAGATGACTCTGGCTACATTGTGGAGGGATTAGCATTCAGGAGCCGGTGAGGAAGCAATGGAAGGAGACTCTCCAAAGATGGTGACAGTAGGGGAGGAAAGAAGAGAAAGCCTTTGAAATATTTTAGGAGATAGAAATGACAGGATTGGCCGATGAATGAGATGTGAAGACAAGGGGGAGGGAGAACCAAGGCTGGTGCCAGGTTTTGGGCTTCAGTACTCGGGTGCCCATTGCAGGTAGGAGGGGGGCTGAGCAATCCTTGCTCCATTTTGGACACATTCCATCAGAGATGAGTGTGGATGTGCAAGGGGAGACGTCAGGCAGGCAGTCAGATATATGAGTCTGTGCTCGGACTGGGGATTTGGTTGGGGATAGAAATTTGGGAGTTGTAGGTCATGGGAATGGATATTATCCCCCAGTGCAAGGGGACAGAGAGAGGAGAAGGGGGCCCAGGAACAGGCCTGGAGACTCCACCATGAAGAGGGTAGAGCAAGGAGGAAGAACCTACAAAGAGAAAAAGGAGAGGGAACCAGGGAGAAGGGCCCCAGAGGGCAGGGTGCACCCAAAGCCACGAAGGCAGTGTTTTAAGAGGGAATGGTGCAGTGGCCCAGAGAGCTGGCCAGTGTGCCGGAAGCAGCTGGAGGCTGGGGCAGATGAGAGCGGAAAGCCTGTCCCTGGATGTGGCCACCTGAAAGCCCCCTGTGACAAGAATGAGGGTGGCTTTGCTGGAGTTGGGGGGAATGTGGATCGGGGTGGGCTGAGTGGATGGTGAGAGATTGAAGACAGCCTGGGAAGACAGGTCTTCGAGAAGTTTAATTATGAAGGGGCTTAAATCAAGAAGCATACCCATAGAGGATGAGAGATCAAGGGTGGGATATTTGGGATAAGAAATACTAGAGTGTGTTTGGAAACTCTCGAAATGATCACTGGAGAGTGAGAGATTGGGCCTCAGCTGTTGTGTTACTTTCCATAATGATGAGAATTTATACTTGTGTAACTCTTCACGGTTTACCAAATGTTAGCACACACACTGTCTCAGTCTTACTGCCAGGCTACGAGGTATGTAGCAGCCGAGTCAGAGGTGAGGCACCCAGTGACGAGCTCAAGGCCACAGCCAGGAAGGGGCGGGGCCAGGCCCCTGTGCCCACCCTGCACTCCTGGGCCCCCCACCCCAAGGCCCCTCCCTGTCCACAGCAGTGCTCTCCCAGGGGACTGGCACCAGAATTGGTCGGGGCTCACACAGCCCTGGCTGTGCCCTGCGGTGTCTCTCAGGACTGTTTTCCAGTTACCACCCAGCAAATCCCTCCGCTTGCAGGCCCAGCCTTGATATTAGGGAGTCACGGCTACTTTTCAAGAGCACAGGACACTGTCCCACTCCCTGAGCCCGTCTAACTGAGCCTCAAAGCCTCTTGAATTTCTGGAAGAAAACAGCAATCTCTGGCAGGTGTCAGAGGGAGGAAACGTGAAATTCCACATCCCTCACATCCAGCCCCCCAGGCTTGTCAGCATGGGGACTGCCACCCAGAGGGACTGTGGGTGGGTTAGTGACTGTTGCTAACTTCTATACCTCAGTCGCCACATCTGCGAGATCCTGGGCTGTCGTGAGGCTGAGTGAGACAGAAGGGGGCTCGGCCTGTGCTGTCGCTCTATTCACTGCCCTTGATTATTTATATTTATCCATCCACTCGCTCACTCATCTGTACCTTGGACAGACATTCGTTGAGCACCTTCTCTATGCCAAGCATTGCCCTAGGTACAGCAATTGCAGAGATGTATGCACATGCTTCCTGGGCTCAAGAAGCATCTGTTTGAACGAAGGGAAGCGATGTTGGAGCACAAACAACCCTGCCCTCACAGGAATAAGCAAGGTGCAGAACAGTGGGTATCCAGAGAAGAGATCGCATCCAGCCGAGAGGCAGTCCGTTGGGGGCAAGCTTCGTGGGAGGGCGGGGAGACCATTCCCCATGGAAGGTGGCGGCTGCGGCTGAGCCAAGCCACAGAGGCTGGAAAAGGCAGAGCCTATTCGGGGGGAGGGGGGCGGGCGCCGGGGTGAAGAACCCGACAGGAGCATCTGCTCCATGGAGCAGAGGGGAGGGGACAAGCTGGTGATCCCAGGGGAGGACTGTAAGAGGCTCACACGTCAGTCCAGCAGACCCAGTAGAGGGCAGCCTGGTGGAGAGAGGAGTGGCAACTCTGTCATTTACCCCTGGCCTTGTTCAGAAGCCTCCCTAGGGGCTGTTGGTTTGTGTCCCTCAGGGTGGCGGCGGGAGAGAAGGGACCAGAGTGTCGGGATTCATCCCAGGCCAACAGGCAGGTTGAGGCAGGACTCTCTGGTGCATGCTCACTCTGTAGCAGATGGAGGAATTTGAGCCAGCCTAGCAAGCCCACCCCACTACCCCCTAGGGAGTGCCCTGGAACTAGCACCTCCAAGTTCCTCAAAGAAGAGATGATCCAGGGCCATCTGCCCCCCCCCCCCCAGCGCCACCACCTTGCATGCACACCTGCCACCCCAGATTCCGGGCAAAAACCCGGCTTCCGCTACGTGCGGAGCCATGCCCCTGCCTCCCCATGGCCACATTCGTCGACACAGTCTGTGACCGCCTAGTTGGTCTAACTCTCATTTTGCAGAAGAGAAACCCAGAACCTAGAGAGGGGAACTGACCAGCCTCAGGTTACAAAACGAATCTGGGGAAAAGTCAAGACCCATGAGAAGTAAATGAAATCGAGGATGAGACCATGCCTTGTAGAGTGCTGTAGCAAAGTAGGGCTATTATCTCCCCTTTGACATGAAGTTCTTGGGCATTTCTCACAGTCACTACCTTGGGGGAGGCCCCCAGAAAAAGAAATCCAAGGACTAGCAGTGTTGACATCATGGGCAGTGTGGAAAGAACACAGGATTTAGAGCCTGGAGACGGTTAGAGTACGCCACGTACCAGCTGTGTAACCTTACACAGCTCACCACCTCCCTAACCCTCAGTTTCCTTTTCTAGAAAATGCCTCATTACCCTCTTTCTGTGGGGCTCAGGTGAGACAACGCATCTGACAGTGCTTTCAACAATCCCAGCACTCTGGGACCATGGTGTCTTGTGAGGAGCAGCAAAGATCAGAGTAACCAGAAGACCCGGAGGCTAGGAGGACTAGTGTGTGGCACCCAAGGCATTTTCTGTCCCTGGGGGCTGGAGCCAGCTGCTGACGGTGCTGGAACCCAAGTGTTCTGTCTCTCCTGCCCAGACGCGTCCCATGGGGCATGCCATGCCCTCGCCCCCCGGCCCTCAGACACTGTTCATCTGGGCATCCAAGGCGTGACCTTCCATCGCCAGGTGCTGACTCAGCTCCCAGTGAGCTCTGTCCCCTCCTTTACACACACTGTGGGTGCCAGAAGGCACCCAGCCAGTTGCTCAGCATTCCCCAAACTTCACAGGCTCTGCATCTCGGTGACAAAGGAGAGGGCCAAGTTGGATCCGTTTCAGGAAAGCAAGAAGTGATTTCTAAGACCTTGGAGAGGTCTTTCCGCCCACGCCATCCCCACCCCAAAGCGTTCTCAGCCAGGACAGCCA
Source organism: Mirounga leonina (assembly GCF_011800145.1). Classification (NCBI taxonomy): domain Eukaryota; kingdom Metazoa; phylum Chordata; class Mammalia; order Carnivora; family Phocidae; genus Mirounga; species Mirounga leonina. Next base: position 24,278,659 of record NW_023270265.1, on the reverse strand, counting down.
GAGGCCTGCAGCTGAACATCACTCAGGATGTACACGCTTAGGTTAAAACAAAGGCAGGAGGCCAGGACTAATGGATGGACATTGGCCAGGTTCCTTAGGAGAGCCTGGCAAGCTGGTGTTCCCTAGAGGCCGGAGGAGGCCTTCAGACATTCATGGCCACACTGCCGGAGGGTGACCTTGGGCATGGCGCTTTCTCCAGATGGAAAGGCAATGGGAAGAAACCAACTGTGCAATCCGAAGCCTTTATGACTCAGACGTGGACTCTGAGGTTTCATTCATTCAATCATTCAACAAATATTTACTGAGCACCTAGTGTGTGCCAGGCACTGTTCTAGGCCCTGGGGAATGAAGCAGACAAAAAGTTCTGCACTCGTGGAGCTGATATTCTAGTGGGATCAGACAGAGAAGAGAGAGCTAAACACGAAGATAGAGAATCGTCAGATGCTGGTAAAAGCTTTGGGGGAAGAGAGCAGGGATGAGGGATAAGGAGCACGGGGAGGGGGTGGTGCTTGCAGGTTTCAGGAATGTGGCCAGGAAGGCCTTGCTGAGAAGCAACAATGGAACCGTGGCCTGAACTTGGTGACAGAGGGGGACAGCCTTGTGGATATCTGGAGGAAGTGCATCCTGGGCAGAAGGAACAGCAAGTGCAAAGTCCCTGAGGCAAGAACATGCCTGGGCCTTCAGTGAAGCAAGGAGGCTATGTGGCTGCAGGAGAATGAGACAGAAGAGATGAGGACAGATGAGCATTTTAATCTTTCATATTGAGTTCCTTAGAAAAAGAGATCTAGCAGGTCCACCTACTGACGTTAGATGTGTTCATAATCTCCCGTCTGAGATGCTCATTTTATACTACTGTTTAAATGCTGGGACTCTGTCAGGAGAGAGTCATTCCAAACCTCAGCAACAAAGCCTCTACTCCTCCAGGGCTCATTTGCCCAGAAAGAGCCTGGGTCCAAGTCCTAGCACCTGACACCTAACTAGTTGTGTTACCTTGGGGAAGGGTACTCAGTCACTCTGAGCCTCAGTTTCCCCGACTGAAGCTCATCAGTGCCTCATCTGTAAAATGGGTTAATAATACAGCCTCCCACACCCACCTCACTTGCTTATTAGATTTAAATTAGTGAGATCATAAATAAGAAAGTGCCTTTGACATTGAGATGGGCAAGGTAGATGGGGGGGTAGTCGTTTTCTTCACGAAGCCTGTGGTAAGAGGGTTGTCATGGGCTGCCCATCCCCCTGTGCCACCCTGCTTCTCATATTGTGTCCCATGTGGGCCCAGTTGACTCTTATTTTGAGTGAGTCTGTATCTGATTCAGGGACACTCACCAAACACCCAGGGACCCCTGAGGAGAGGCTGAGGCTGTCGAGGGTTTCCCCAGAATGCCCCAAGGCTGAATTGCCCCACCGCTGACCTGTCTGGGAGGCTTCTAAGCCCCACTCTTGGGCAGGAGGACACCAGGTGAGCCCAGCTGCTCCTCCTCAACACCCCGTCCCCCTTCCTCCTCCAGGTACAACGGCCCCAACCTGGTTCTGAAGTATGACCGGACCCAAAAGCGACTGGTGAACATTGCAGTGGATGAGCGCAGCTCCCCCTACTATGCCCTGCGGGACCGGCAGGGGAATGCCATTGGGGTCACAGCCTGCGACATTGACGGGGATGGCCGCGAGGAGATCTACTTCCTCAACACCAATAATGCCTTCTCAGGTAAGGGGCTGGGGCCTCAGGCCTCTCCCTGCTTCCCACCCTCTACCTCCCAACACCAGCTGTGGGGAGGGCCTTCCTCAGGTTATTCTGTTATGGGCTCCCCCAGGCATAGGCCCCTGCTGCCGCCAAGAGCTCGCTCTGTCCCAGCAGAGATACCCAAGGGGATCCCTCATCTCCCTCAGACTTTCGTCTCCCAATCTAAGCAGTCCCCCCACCCCCCACCACTGCTTCTGCCATGGCTCAGCCACTCAGCACTTCTCACTGGACAGACGGCCTCCTGGAATCACCCTCCATGCTGCTTCTAGGGAACCTTTCAAAATGCTTTGAAATCCTTCAAGGGCCCCCCACAGCTTTTAGCTGAGCTCGTTTATTCACTCCACAAATTCCTGCTGAACACCTACTCCATTCCAGACTAGAGATGCTAGATTCTGGGGAAACAACTTGGAAGCAGGCAGACCTTGAGTTCATGGAGCCTTTCCCAGCCTAGAGTGTCTCAGCCGACGTACCTGGGGGTCTTGTGTAAATGCAGCGGGTCTGGGTGCGGCCCAAGATCCTGCATTGCTAACCTGCTTTCACGCTGCTGCTGGTCCAGGGGCCGCTGAGGAATGGCTGAGGGACATTGATGCCAGAAAGCTGCATAACAGTAAGGACAATGGTAGCAGCTAACTTAAGTGGCACTGACAGTGTGCCAAGCCTGGATCTAAGCCCTTTACATTAATCAGCCCATGGGAGCCTCACAGCAATGCACTTAGGTAGATCCTGGCATCCCACTTTATAGTTGAGGAGACTGAGGCACAGAGGTCATATGACTGGCCCACGGCCACACAACTTGTAAGTCCCAGCACTCAAACTCAGGGGTCCGACTCCAGATCCATTCTTTAATTAAGATACTCCATGGCCAGGGCACTTGGGTGGCTCAGCCGATTAAGCATCTGACTTCAGCTCAGGTCATGATCCCGGGGTCCTGGGATCAAGCCCTGTGTGGGGCTCCCTGCTCAGCAGGGAGTCAGCTTGTCCCTCTGCCCTTCCCCCTGCTCATGCTTTCTCTCTCAAATAAACAAATAAAATCTCTAAAAAAAAAAAAAAAAAAAAGATATTCCATGGCCTTACTCAGTCCTGTGTCCTCAGGGCCTAGTGGAGAGCCTGGCTTCTAGTGGGTGCTCAGTGTTGCACAGATTGGGGGGCTGTGTTCTTGGGTTAAAGATCAAGGTGGTTCCCAACCCC
>NW_023270265.1:24220341-24275720 GCF_011800145.1 Mirounga leonina | reverse complement strand
TGGGGGGCTGTGTTCTTGGGTTAAAGATCAAGGTGGTTCCCAACCCCTGACTCTCACGTTCTCTCAAGCCTGAGCTCAGCCCACTAGAATGAAGTCCACTCCCATGGAACGATAACATCTACAGGGAAGTCCCAGGCCACGGTGTCCTCCTGAAACATGCAGAGCCTCATGTCCCTGAGAGGCCAGGTGGGTCATGCATCGGCCTCTTCCAGATGACAACATCCTCTTGGGTTGGTCTAGACAACACCCTGTGGTTCAGACCTGTGTATTCACCATCCTGGACCCTCCCGATCTCCCGGGGGCAGGGGACTGCCTGGCTATGGGGCTCACCTTCCCTGCCTCTTCCCCAGCCCAGCACACACACACTGGCTTTCCCTGGGCCCCTGTTGCCCCTACTGGTTTTTGAGGCCCGGCCAGGATCCAGCCCCTAGACTGCCCCTGAGGTCGAGCCCTGCCAGTGGCATGAATGGGAGGGAAGAGGTTGGGGCCTGTACCAGGGGAAGGGGGAGGTGGGGCTGACTGGCTCAGAGCCAGCCTTGTGCAGCCAAGGAACAATGAGCCACAGCCCCGAGTGGTGTTTTATGGGTTTTCATCTCATCTTGCCACCAAGTGAGGCCTGAGAGATAGTAATTATCCCTACACAAATATCAGGGCGTGATTACCCAGCTGGATTTACTGCCCTCTCTCCAACTAAGCCAAGATTGGATTAGGACACAATTAATTGATGGGCTGATCAACGCTTTAAGTTGATCAAGGTCAGGAGGGGAGCAGTAGCAGGGGACAGCCATGGAAGGGGTGAGTCCCCAGGAAGATGCAGTAGGGCAGGGAAGCAGAAATAGGGAGAACCGTGGGAGCGAGGTGGTGTTGAACATAGGCTTGGCAGGCAGGATGCCAGAGGAAGGGGACAGACTCTCCCTCCTGACCGAGTGCAGAGCACCTGGGAGGAGCGGTCAGGTGCCTGTGAGGCAGGAGCCCCTCCCACGCTCTCAGAGCATTCCACTGTGAGGCCCCGAGCAGAGGCGCTCAGCCCGAGCCGCACATTAGAATCTCCTGGGCAGCTTTTATCACTCCCAGTTCCCAAGGTGTACCCCAGTCCAGTCCAATCCAAACCTCTGGGGTGGAACCCAGTCATCAGATTGGAAAGCTTTCCAAGTGATTCCCAGGTGCAAAGTTGGAAAGGCAACCCCCCCCCCCGCCCCCGCCAATCATGTTAGTTCCACGCTCAGCCTAGCCTCCGCAAAGTTCCACTCATTCATGAATGTATTCATTCACTGGACAAATATCTATGGAGCACCTACTGTGTGCCAGGCACTATTCGAGGCACTGAGGATACCCCATGAATGAAACAGACGAAAATCCTGCCCTCCTGAAGTTTACACTGTATCCCCAGGGCTGCCTTACATCTCTCTAGGTAACTGACTCTCGTGGACTCGAAGCTCCTTCAAGGAGGAGGGCCTACCGTGGGTGCCCCCGACCCACGTAGACCTTGAATGTCCTGAGGGCACAATCTAAACTTGATAAAGAAATCCAGGAAGAACGGACAAGCCATGAGCCATTAGGCCTGAGAGAAGTTTTGCCAACCAAGGGAAGACAAGGAGAGGAGGACGACATGGAGGCCCCCCTCCCCTCCGCAGAAGGTCCTGGGCTTCCTGGGTTTCAGGGCACAAGTGTTCATCTGGGAGAGGCTGGAGCTGGGCCCCCAGTGCTGGGGTGAGGGTGACAGAGAAGCCTCCGTTCCAGACGTGCACCTCCCAGTGACCTTCTGCAGGTTCGAGGGATGTCTGTGGGTTTGAGGTAATTTTTCAGTTGAGCAATTCAATTGATTCATTGGCAGTGGGCAGGGTCGTGGGGCTGGGACATTTGTGCCATCTCAGCACTTTGTTGGCTCCAGCTGGCACAACGCTCAGCCACTGCCACCCTGCCCACTGTGGGGAACCTGAGAGCCCCCCAGGAGCCCAGCCAGCCCACCCCTGCCCATGGCACATGCCTGGGGGCCCCGTTGGCCTGCGCTGGGCATTGGAGGGACCTGTGGAAGGGTGGCCCTGTCCTCTCCCTCAACCAGCCTTTGGGATATCAGCACTGGAGTCTCCGGAAGAGGGTTGAGATCCTGCATCCTGGCGGTGGGGGTTAGTTTGTACAACCCTGAGATCTGTACCTTACTCACTGGGTGACCTCTCTCAGCCTCAACCCCTTCACCTGTAGAACATGAAAAACCTATCAGCTTCATAAGCTCAACTCCCTCCACTGACTCCATAGACTAAATCCAGAGTCTCTGCCATGGCCTATATCACCCCTCCTGGGTGTGAGCCCGGCTGCCTTTCTGACTCATTGCCTACACTCTTCCTCTTGCTCATCATGTTCCCACCTGAGGCCTTCGTACTTGCCATTCCCTCTACCTGAAATGCCTTTCCCACCACTGTTAGCAGGGCTCACTCCTTCCCTTCATTCAGGCTCATCCTCATATGGGGTCTTACCTGAACACCTGAAAGTCATCCTCCTATCTCTCTCTATGGCCTTAATTTGCTTTATTTCTCTTCAGAGCATGCAGCACTATCTGAAAGTAGGCTATATATTTGTTTGTAGTTCATCTCATCCTCTCTTCTAGTCAGCCCCATAGGGATAAAAACTTTGTCTTGTTTGCCGCTGTATCTCCAAGACCACTTAATGTCACTTAATAAACACTTAATACATATATTTGAATGAACAACTGAGACACTGAATGAAAAGCACTTATAATGGTATCTAGGATTTAATAAGTGCTCTCCAAGCAGTAGCTGTTATAATTCTGCAGCGTGAAGAAAGCCAGAGCCTTTAGAAGTGTCCTGGGCAGAGGCGCCAGGCCTCCCTCCTGGCCCATGGGAGAGAGAGACTCTAGGAGCAGAAACAGAAAAGGACCATCGTGTAAACAAGATACCAGCCAGAAAAGGGTACCAGGAGGGCCTGCGTCAAGGATTAAGAACTGAAAAATAGGTAGGAGGGAGGGAACAGAGGAAGATCAACCACTATCCCAAGAAGGCCTGGGCCAACGAAACCAGCTTATGGCTTAACTGACATGGAAACCTACCAGCCAGCGTGGCTCAGGCCACACATTACTTGGTGAAAACCAGGTGGGAGAGCGTGTAGGACAAAGGGGGACAAGAATCTGGTTCCAGCACCTCCCTCAACATCCAAGAACCCAGGACCTCTGCAGCTCCCCCTCAGAGCCCATCCCCCCAAGGGGTCCGGTGCTGGTCACCACATCCACTGCACTGTGGGGCCCGAGCTCTCATGCCCACGCGACCTGGGGTCACGGCGGCGTGGGTCAGCAGGAACTGTGAGCCCCACCACTTACATGACGTTCAACAGAATAGTCACTGATAATCTGCTACCTTTGATATACAAGTACCTCCCTCCTTTTCTACACAAATAGTAGCACACTCCACTCACATTGCTGCTCCTTGCTTGTTTCATTTAACAAACAATTTCGGATATTATGTCACAACAGCACGCAGACTGCGTGCTCATTCTTTGGATGGCTGTATAGTACTCCATTGTGTTGATTCACCACTCACCGAACCGGTCCACTGTTGATGAACATTGAGATGGTTTGCCATCTTCGGCTCCTACCAGCAGTGCTACTGAATGAATAAGCTTGTCCAACACACCATTGTCCACAATTGCAGGCGTATCTGTAAGGGGCATTTGTAGAAGGGATTTGCTGGGTCAGGAATATGTGTGCGTGGATTTGATAGGCGTTGCCAAATTACCCTTCACATGGACAGTCTTTATGACATTCCCATCGGCCCTGATGCAAGTGAGCATCTCCCAACATTCTCATCAATACAGTGTGCCATCATTTTTTTAAATATTTTCCAATCTGATAGGAAAAAAATGGTATCTAAGTGTAGTCTTAATTTTCATTTTTCTCAAAACAAGTGAGACTGAGCATATTTTTATATATTCAAATCCCTTGTCTGCTTATTGCCTTTGCCCGGTTTGTCCATTGATTATTGGCCTTTTTCTTATTGATTTGTAACACCTCTTTATAAATTAGGGAAATTAGCCCTCTGTCTGTAATGCATGTTGCAAATAGTTGCCCCTTGTTTGTCATTTGTGTTTTGTCTTTGTTCATCGTGGGTTTTGCAATGCAGAAAATTTTTATTTTTGTGAACTCGGATTTATCACTCTTTTCTCTGATGGCTTCTGGGCTCTGTGTCATCCTTAGGCCATCGGCAGGGGCTTCTGTACTCTGTCGGAGAGGAGGTGTCAGTCACTGGGCCAAAAAAGAAAGGCAGTTGGGGCAGGTTGCACTTCCAGCTTCTGCCCACACAACAGATGAGCCATCTGCTCTTGAAAGCATACCCCTGGTCCAGCAGCTCCCTCATCCAGGCCAGGTCCAGCTACACCCAGACCCTCTCATCTTGCTAATCAAAGTGTGTTCTGTGGCCCAGCAGCATTGGCAACAGCTAGAAGCTCTTCAAAATGCAGAATCTCAGGCCCCCACTCCAGACCTGCCAGACCAGAATCTGCATTTTACCAGAATGTCCTTGACTTCCTGTGTCTGGGAAAGCCTGAGCTACAGGGTGCTGAGTCTCCAGCTTCTCTCCTAGTCAGCTTCCAGGTCCTCCTCAGTCCCAGCCATGCTTTCCTGGGATACGATGTTCTGATCTTCAGTTCCCCCAGCCTGGCCCCATTTGGGAAGACAAGCTCATGACCTGCTCAGATTCCCTGCCCCCACCCCCATGGGGCTTCTTTCACATGTGGGCCCATGAAAAGCAAGGATGGATGAGGCTGTCAATGCAGCACCATAAACCGTCCAGGGACCTAAAGGCCATTTTCTCAGTCCTAACACAGAACAAGTTTCCTCAGGAGCCAGGGACTAGACTGCCCTCCACCAGCCCCCACTCCAGCTCTTTAATACAGGGTGGGGTGGGGGACACTTTGCAGTCAGACCACAGTTTAAAGATCAGCTTTGCCACCAGCTGTGCAACCTCAAGCAAATGACAACCCTCAGAGTCCCGGTTTCTCTCTGTAAAACGACGAACCTGTGTTCCTGACACGACTCTGGAGAGGGCTAAATGAGCTAATGTGAATGAAGCACCTGGCAGGGGTTGGTCAGATTTTCCCCTTCACGCTGGGATGGAAGGGGGAAGACTTGGGTCCGAAATTATATCAAGGTCAGGGGGAGTCTGGGTCCCTTCTTTATTAAAATGTCCTTTGCCTGAACCATTTCTTTCTTCCTCCCCATCACTGCTTTGCTGGCTTTCCATTGACTCAGTCTTGTAAAGCATTTTAAACTCCATGTCAGTTTATACAGTTGCTTCCTGGGATGCGACTCATTGAGGACCTGCAGTGGTCATGCTTTGTCATTCCCATGGATGACCCATGGATGATGCTGGTGGTGGTGAGGATGGTCATCATGGTGAGGATAGTGATGGTGGTCATGATGATGGTGATGGTGAGGATAGTGATGGTGGTCATGATGATGGTGATGGTGAGGATAGTGATGGTGGTCATGATGATGGTGATGGTGGTGGTGAGGATGGTATGATGATGTGATGGTGGTGATGAGGATGATGAAGGTGGTCATGATATGATGGTAGTGATGGTGATAAGGATGGTGGTGATGATGATGATATTGCTTTTATGATTTATTAAACTTATCTTGTACCAGATATTGTTCTAAGTATTTCACATACATTATAGAATTTAATTCTCACAACAGCCTGATGAATAGGTAGGCATTCTCATGATCCCATTTTACAAATAAGAAAAGGACAAGTTTGTGACTTGCCCCAGATGGTGCTGCTCCCTCCTTAACCCTGCTGTTTGGCAGTGATCTCTTTGCCTTATGAAGGAGTTTGGAGGCAGAGCCCTCTTCCGTGCCACACACACTTGCTCACTCTTCCCTTTGCCACCCGTACCAGACCGTAAGTCTGGTCATCTCCCCGAGGTGGCGCAGGCCATGGGGAAGGAGGCCCTCAGGTCAGTGATCCTTAGGAAGAGCCCTTTATGACCCAAACTCACCCTTCCAGTGGCTCCAAGTTACCCTCTGGTGGCAGAGCTTGGTGTGGAAGGGATGACAGGAGGGTGAACTGAGGCCCATTTGCCTGATTGACAGCGCTGCCCTCCGTGAGGAACCTTCCCCTTTGGTCTGATGATTCTTCCATGTCTGCCCCTTCTTTTCCTACATCTGAATGCGGCTGCTCCTGGGACACGTGCTTTCCCCTTCGCACCCACCCCAGCCTCACTGCTCTGCAAGCTGCTATCCTTTGTGGCCAGTGACCTCTTGGACATGTCTTCTCAGCCACTTTGTGACCCTGTCAGATGCAAACGGTGTGAAGCCAAGCTTTTGCTCCCACACCCAGCTGGCCTGATGTCCCTGCTTCAGTCACTGTCCCACTCTGACCCATTGCACCCACTCAACTCCCCCTGCCCTTACCACACCCGCCTCCTGCATCCCGTGATTCCTCCCACTCCTACTGTCATCACAGAAGTGACCACCTTTTCTCCCCTGCTAGCCCACCCCTCACTCCACTGCCAGGTTAGTCTTCTAGAGACACTGTCTTCCCCAGATCAGAAACCACCAAGGGCCCCTTCTGCCCTCAGTCCTGGAATTAGTGGGTCTCTCCTGCCCTGCATGTTGTTCCCCCTCAACCTCCACAAATTCTCCTCTCTGGGCAAACTATGTAGCCTCTCCATCTGTCTATGTCCCCTGCCTGCCTGGAGCACCACCCCTCCCCTCTGTCTGCCCAAGCCTCAGAGTCAGCACTCAGAAGCATAGGCTTTGAATCTGTCTCCACCACCCACTAGGTCTGTCACCCCAGGCAATTGACTAACCTCTCTGCCCCCTCAATTTCTCCGTCTGTAAAATGGGGCTGCACCACCTCTCAAGGTAGCTGTGGTGTTTAGGCGAGATGGTGGTTATAAAAGAGAGGCTTCATGCTAAGTGCTCTATAAACAGGAGTCATTGTTGTTACTCTGACCCTTCAAGTCCAGGTTCAGGTGCCTCCTCCATCATGAAGCCCTCCCTCATCACCGTAGCCTCTTCCATCCTGACTTCTTGACATCTGCAGGACGTATCATCCTGTCCTGCCCCTCAGAGCTCTGTTAGCTGTGGGGTCTTAGGCAGGTCCCTTGTCTCTTGTTCTTTGGGTCCTTCATCTATAAGTTGAGCAGGCAAATAGTCCCCAGGTCGGGGGTTGTGGTGAGGGTTAATGAATGAATGTGTGTGAAATGCCTGGCACATGAATGAAAATATGTGAAGTGTTGCAGAAATGTTAAGTAGTATTTGTTTCACTGTGGTCCCACGGCATCTCCTCTGCCCGTCCCTCTCGTTGGATGGACCTTAAGTTCCCTGAATCAGCGACCCAGACTCCTCCTTCCCAGTGGCCTCCTACTGCACCTGGTACCCACAGGGCATGGCGGGCGCATGAGCCTCACCTACTGGGCCTTCCCAGCTGGCTGCCTGGCAGCAACTGGCACTTCTACTGGCCTCTGAGGGCTTCGAGTGTCCTTTACGGCCAAGATGTCGAAGTCAGGATGGGAATGGGAGTCCCGAGACACACCTCTCATAGGGGCCGTGGCCCCTAGAGCCCCCTGCCCCTGCCCGTGAACCCCCTTCTGTTTCTCCTGGGCCTCTGCCCTCTCAGAATCTGCCCCGGGGGGGCTCAGCAGAGCCCCTCTCTCCTGCAGCTAACAGCCTCTCTTCCTGGGCAGCTGCCCCCCAACTCGGTGCGGGACCCCAGGGCAGAGTGCAGCTACAAGGAGCCAGAAGTCAGGATTACACGCTGACACGGGCCGGGGGCCTGTGCTGGGTGGTTACTGCCCGAGCCATCGACCAGCACAGGCCGCTGTTTATCTGTCTTCCTGACACACCTAATTACCCAGGTTGCAGCTGCCAGAGCGTTTGCTCTTCTTAAATCACGGGCTCCCGTCTCTCCTCGCCCGGGGCCTCCGGGCCTCTGCCTGCAGAGGGGCTGCCATTGATTTTGCCATTCCCATTTATGATCTACAAGGCTCTGCATCAGTGTTGCACATTTTACCTTAATTAGTTTATTCTTCTGGGCGTCCCTGGGCAGCTCGGAAGCCAGGAGGTGGAACAGGGGAAGAGGCTAACAGCACATGGCACCCGGACCCATCTGGCCACAAAGCCTGGGGCCTGGCCCCACAGCAGCACCCTAAGATGGCAATTAGCTAAGAACAGTGCTCGTTCCGCAGGGTGCTAGTAGGTGAGCTGCAAAAAGGGGTTCCATGGCCAGCTGTGTTTGGGACAGGCTGGATTAAAGAAGATTAAGCAGGTAACTTATTGCAGGACTTGTCCAAGTTTTAATAGACTGATGCCTATTGAGAATCTCCCCGGGGCGGGGGTGGGGGGGACGGGTGGAAGGTGTGGTCTTTCCCAAACTCAGATGATCACAAAATCTTTCCTCCAGGCAGCTCACAGAGACCAGTGTTCCATAAAGCACATTCTGGGAAATGTGTATCTTGGGCGAGCAGGAGGAGTTGGAGGTGATGTGGCAAACAGAGGGGGACAGAGTCCCCCTAGGCCCATGGGCTTCTCTTGTCTCGCTGAGGGGCAGGAACTCCGCGGCATGAGAAATTTCTCCCGCCGAACGCGGAGGGGCCCATCGAGGGCTGCTGAGCCCCAGCTGCCGGCCGCTGCTTTCTCACACCGGCCCACGTGGTGCTGGAAGTTAACCTCCATATTTCGGCGGGGCTAGACTAGCTGGAGGTCGCATCTAAAGGGGCTCTGGTCAGACAGAGGAGGGCAAGGCTTGCTTGCTGTTGGTGGAGGCTGGAAACCCAGAAGCCTGCAGGGCCATCTTCAGAGGTCCCCCAAGCATCAGGAAGTGATGACAAGGCTGCCATTGCCTCGGGAATAGCCGTGAGCATGGCAGTCGAGGCCCACAGTCCCTTCTCTGCAGTCCTCAAATCCAAAGCCCTCTGAAAGCCTCAGGTGTTTGTTGTTTTTTTTTTAAGTTTGTGGGAAAATGAATTGATAGCAAAACCTGTCCTGAGCTGACGCAAGCTATTTATAGGTTTTATTTATCCCGCTTAGTGTGAATATTCATATATTTTACTGCAGAACTATTAATGTGTTTAATTACAGGGTGCTGCCCCATCCCTCCTGGGGGTGTTATGTAATAAACGGTGTGTGCACTGTGTTACCTTTCTAAAATGTGGAAGAACAAAATCTAAATTTCTAAATATGTCTGGCCCCAGGGATTGTGCTGCGGTCTGCGGACTGGGGTGGTACGGGGCCTCCATGGGCAATTCTGACCCTGGGCCAGGGCTTCAGTGCATTTTATCCTGTAATTCCCACAGCCACATGTAAGGGGAGCCAGCAAGACCCCGAGCTAATGGAAGTCGGCACCTGTGCTTCCATCCAGCCCAGGCTTCTCGGTTGCCCCAGTGGGCTTCCCTCGCCGGCCACAGCAGCTCTGTGCTCACCCCAGCTGCAGCTCCTCAGCTCAAGCCTCCACGTACAAACACCGGCAGGCCTCCTGGATCTGCTTCCTGCTCTGCTCATGAAGGGCCTTTCCCTCCCCCGGACGGGCTTCTGTACCTCCGGGAGGGTCAGGCCGGGCAGGAGGGCTCTGTTCCGGTGCCGGCTCCCTGGTATCTGGCGAGCATCTCAGAGGCCAACTCCAGACCCCACAGACCACACAGCACTCCCTGTGGGTCCCTGTGGTCTTGGAGGTTTCCACAGGAGGCCACTGAGAGAGCAAAGCCTTTCGTCCTCTCCTGGGCAGAGCCACCTGAGGGATCCTTTATAACTGCCCTCTCCTAACACGCTCCCACTCCCACAATCCTTCTCAGCCACTCATTTCACACACTGACTCTACCAGACCCCTTTACGTTCCCTAAAGGACCTACACGAGTGCCCCATCTGTAACATGGGAAGGACCACTTCTGCTACTACCCACCACCTTGAGGGGGCGCTGTGCTACGCCTTTCGTGCACATCATCTCATGTATTCCTCGCAGTAAACGGGATGCAGGTATTACTGTCGTCGCATTTGCAAATAGGAAAACTGAAGCTCAGAGATGCTAAGCAACTTGCCCAAAGTCAACAACTAGCTCCTAAAAGTAGAATCTGGGTAGAACAGAGACCAGGACTGGGGCTTATTTACTCTAAACCCCAAGGTCTTAACCACTGCCCCATGCTGCTCCCTTCACCCTAAGTGGTGACCTCTGCCCTGGGCCAGCCAGAGAGTCAAGTGCAGGGGTCTGTCCTCAGGGCCACTTGTCCCCCAGCTCACCTTCCCGGCTTCCTACAGCTGCTCCCCTGCTGTCCCCTCTGTGTTTCCGATGCCAGTCCTTGAGAGTAGAACATGATCCCTCCTAAAATATGAATGCGCTGGGGCTCACACGAACAAGAAATAAGTTAGGGGTGAGTGGAGAGCTCTGCCTAAGTGGTCTTAGAAGGGTTTGAGCCTCCGGCCACCAGAAGTTCTTTGCACTTCCCCCCAAAAAAGCTTAGGCATGAGCGTGCTCTGGGAGGCCACAGAGCCCCTGCAATTACGTGTGGTACGTTGCGTGGTGCCATGTGTGCGACTCTCTGAGCTGGCGGTCCTCAGCCCCCATCCAGTTCTGAAAGGGGTGGAGACTCCTGCCCTCGAGGGCCTCCCAGGGCTGCTCGCCCCCTTCACCCCACCTGGATGCCGACCCTACTGCCATCAGGTTCCCCTGGGGGTGGGCGACAGGTCCATCATAGCTCCACTTCCAGCCCCTTCCTGGATCTGGACTTAGAGCCCCACCCACCAACCAGGACCCTTTCTTCTCAGACCCAAATGAGGCCCTGCAATCCTATAGAGAATGTAGGAGGCAGGTCCTGGAGAAAGAGACATTCTGGGTTGAGTTTGGGTGCTGAAATGTTAGCAATCCCCGATCTCCTGTGTGTTGCAGGAACATGGTGCAGAATGTGAAATCCAGCTGTTGAGGGTCATCTCAGACACACAGCAGCGGTAACACTTCTGTGGTTCCTGAGGCCTGGGCTGGCCATTTTCATAAGCCAATCTATTCTCTCAACTGAAGATACCTGAGCACCCCCCAGACAGAGAGCCTCACCTGCTTGAGTGAGTGCTGTGGGGAGCGCTCCCCTTGCCGCAGATGACATCTCCCTGTGGCCCCAACCACCTGTGGCAGGTGCCCCAAAACATACCTGCACACTGGCCCACCATCCACCAGCCTCCCTTCCTCTTCTCTCCAGGGGTGGCCACTTACACAGACAAGTTGTTCAAGTTCCGCAACAACCGGTGGGAAGACATCCTCAGCGATGAGGTCAACGTGGCCCGTGGTGTGGCCAGCCTCTTTGCCGGGCGCTCCGTGGCCTGTGTGGACAGGACGGTGAGTTCAGGGGTGCACAGGGGGTCTGGGGAGAAGAGGGGGGCACACAGCGATGTGCGAGCCCAGAGGGGAGCCAACAGGCAGACGTGCCCCAACAGAGTGGGGCTGTCCAGGGCAGAGCCCAAAGATGCTCCATCGTGGCAGCTCCCACAGTGCCTTGCACATAGTAGGTGCTAAATACTAACAAGATTCACAAGGTGAGTTACCATCTACTTTCCCATCCTTTCTCCCTTGAGGCTCTCCCAGCAACCAGTGAGGAAACTGGTCAGGGGCTGTCATCACCGTGTCCATTGGGGAGGAGGGCACCAAGGCCCAGCTTGGGGCAGTGACTTGCCTGAGGACCCAAAATAGATTGGCGATGTGACTAGGACATGACTCAGACTCTTCTAGCTCTAAACCTTGTGCTCATTCATTTAGTCAACCAATATTTATTAAGTGCTTACTATGTGCCAGGCATTGAGCCATAGGGCTCTCCCTGAAAATATTTGTAGAGCGATGAAGGAATGACAAAGAGGTTCGTGAGTGGGTGAGTGGAGGGTGGCCTGAATGTCCAAGTACTCTAGTTAATCAGGAGCTCTGTCACTGCTTTCATGCCTGCTACCTCCCCCTACCGCACACACGTGCCAACCCCAGCAGGTAGGGAGGAGAGACCAAGGGGGAGGGGCAGGAGTTGTAGCCACCTGCCCTGTGGGGTGGCCCCAGCCCAGGCTTGCGTCCCAGCAGCCCCAGCCGGAGCCAGAGACTGGCCATGGAGGTGGTTTATCCTTCCTGTCACCTGCTCACCTGCTGCCCCCTCCTTGGCTTTAGAGACAGTCATCAGTAAATCAGGGACCCAGCTGCCGCCTAGCTTCCATTCCGGGGGCAGGGGCAAGGGGCCCTGGCTCATTTCAGGATTGAGATGGCACCAGGGGGATTGGGGATTCAGCGTGAATCTTCACAGCAGGGGCCTCCAGGCCTTGGGAGAAGGCAGGTGCCAGGTATAAATATTTATTTTTTAACAAGCTGGTGCTGAGAAAAGAAGCCAAGCTGGGCTGTGAAGCCACATTTAGCCCTGACCTGAATCTTTGCCACCTGGACTCCTGCCTGGTGGGAGGGAAGGAGGCGACGGTGGCTCTGTGAACGGCCCCAAAGAATGAGAAGGGTCTGGGTGAGGGGGCAGGCCAGGCCGCTGCTGGGAGCCTCCTGCTTCCTGCCTCGCTCCTGCTGAACCAAGGCTTCCCACACTTGGCCAAGGTGGGAATCATTTCTGAGCTGGTGGCAGGGGCCTGAAGGTTAATCACAAAGAGATGCACTCTTTGTCCTAACAAGGTCACCTGCACGCCCACGCGTTTAACCACAGGACAAAGGCACGGTGTGAAATGCAAAAAAAAAAAAGCTTTGGCACGGGGCACCGTAGGCAGGCACTTAGCAACTTGCTCAGCCCCAGCCTCAGGGAACTAGAAACCACCACCAGGAGAGGGGCTGCTTTCTGGGTCCAGCCGCCACCACCCCGGCAATCCCTGGGGCCTGAGAACTGTGGAGGGGAGGAGTAGGGCCAGGTCACGGCCACTCTGGAAACTGGGAGATAGGAATGCAGCGTAGTGGAGGAAACACAAAAGCAATCTTACCAATAATGACAGCTAACCGTAATGAGCTAGCAACACGCCAAGCCCTGCGCTCAGTGGTTTATACGCATTGTCTTACTGAATCTTCACAATAGGCTTAGGAGGTACCTGCTGTCATTATCCCCATTTTACAGATATGGAAACTAAGGCGTTCAGCAATTAAGCAAGTTGACCTTGGTTACGTAGTTAAATGGCAGGCAAAGCCAGGAATTGAGCCCTGCCTTTCCGAGAACCCGTCAAATGCCTTTCTATCCCACGGCTAGCCTGCCCCTGGGTGAAGCGGTATCAGCCACAAATTTCTAACCATAGGTTCTGTTACAGTGTTCACCCTACTCCTTCCTCAGCCCCACAGCTCCCACCTGGCGCCTTTTAGTCGCCCTGTTCCCAAAGTGTGGTCTCCAGACCAGCAGCACTGTTGGAAATGCAGATTCTTAGGCCCGACCCCCACTCCACCCTCCAGACCCACTGAGTCTGAACCCATGGGGCGGGGGAGGGGGGCAGAAGTCTGGGTTTGAGCTCACCCTGCAGGTGACTCTGGCGCAGGCCGCAGTTGGAGAGCCGTCTCGCAGGTAAAGGTCTCAAACCGCAACGCCCCTCCCCTCCTCCGCGTGCCCTCCCCGTCCTCTCCCCAGCGGCCCTCATCCCCTCTCGGCCCCAAGCCGGGCACACTTGCTCGCCTTTTGTCTGCAGCTGCCTCATCACTCACCTACTTTTCTGGATCCAGCTCAAAGCCCATCTCTTACAAGGAGCGTTCCCTGATCGATAATGATTAGGCCTCATGTTTATATAGCATTTTTATCTTTTGGAGACCTTTCACGTGTGTTGTCTCATTTCATCTTCTCAACCACCCTGCCAGGAAGCAGGGGGAATATGATTCTCATTTAACACATGAGAAGATGCAGCCTAAGGGGGTGAAGAACCTGCCCAAGGACAAAGCCACGTAGGGGCAGAACCTGGACTGGGCCCAGCCTAGTATCCCTAGACCAGTGGGCTCTCCAGGTGTGGTTCCTGGCTCAGCAGCATCAGCTTCACCTGGCACCTTGTTCACTCCAGAGCTCCCAAATCAGAAACTCCGGGGATGAGCCCCAGCATTTGCGGTTGAACAGTGCTCCAGGTGTTTCTAATGTAGGCTGACGGGGGAGCCCACTGCCCTGGGGAGCCTCTCCCCAGGCTCATCTCCGCAACCACCTCACCATCCCAGGGTGACTATAGTCAAGGCCACATGGCGAATTTCCGAAGTCCTCTGCAACCGCAAACACATCTCTATTTGTCAACTTTTATCATCCCCATACAATGAAGAAAGGAACTAGGTATAATGGAATTTTATAAACATCCTAATTTCCAGCAGAGTGCCTTTCAGTTCATTTGGGCTTAATTGCCCATTTGTTGCGGGGATTGCTAACAGCTGGTAGGGTTAGGCGTGGGCACAGGGATGGCGCACTTTCCCCTCTGGCCCCACTCATTCAGTCTTCGTCCGATCATTCCACACACACACATGCCGAGCTCCTGCCATGGGCAGGCGTTGCTCAGAGTTCTCCCCCAGTCACGACGCCGTGCTCTAAAGCCCTACATCTCGAACTTCGGTTTTGCGTGGGGATCACATGGGGGTCTTGCGAAAATGCAGATTCTGATTCAGCAGGTCTGGCGGAGGGGACAGGGTCACTGAGAGTCTGCATATCTAACCTGCTCCCAGATGATGCCAGGTGCTGCTGACCGAGTAACAAGATTCGGAAAGCATAGTCTCCCAGGTGGCAGGATGGAGCCTCAGATAACCGAAACAGAGGGGGCGTGGACATCTGTAGGGAGTATCCTTGCCTCCTTCTCCAGCTCCGGCCCCTGACACGCCCTGCCTTGCATTTTCTATTCCTGCAACGCTGAACGAACTGCCTGTGGTTTCCCTACATACATCATTCTCTGTATCATCTCTGCCTGGAAGGTTCTTTCCTCTACACTTCACCTGGCTGAGACTCTTCTTAGAAAACCTTTTCTGAACTCCCCCTGGTTCAGTGCTCCTTCCTCGGGGAGCCCCTCTTCTGTACAGGAAATGCTGTACATATTCTCTCTCTCTCTTTTAAAAAATGTTCATTCTAGTAGAGTTCACATTCTTTTAAATTTTATTTCCAGGATCATTAACTTACATATTCTCTTAATCATATATATATATAACTGTATTATTGTTGCCATGTCTGCATCCCCTCAGGAGACCGTAAGCTCCTTCGTTGTCCTCACCCACCAGTCAGACCCAAGTAGTTCTTCATCAGCTCCCCCAAAGAAAATGTTCCCATGGAAGGGATAAAGCCAGTGACTGGTGAGGTGGGATGGGGGTTCCGCTTATGGAGCCGTTGGAGAAGAAATGGAAGCCAGCCAAGCAGGCTGAGGGCTGAGAAGAGAGGGTTGCCAGGAACTCAGCTGTTTCTCTCGGGTTGTTTTGCGTTTCTAGCTTGCCTTTAAACGAGAGTATAAGCAACTGGAGAATGAAGACCTTGTCTTAGGGACATTTATAGCAGAGCACGTTGCAGGTAGTTGGAACTCAAGAAATATCTACGATCTGATTAATTGGAGGGAAATGAAAAGGATGAGAGGAAAGCTGGAAAACTGTTCAAATGTAGAAAACAGGTGGCTCTCTGGGGAGAAAGGAAGCATCCACTGAAGAAATGACACGGTTCTAATAACAGGCAGAAAAGAACCGTTCATCAGCGGGGTTTCGGACTAGAGCAGACAACGACGATAGCAACGAGGAGCTGGTGCCCAGGGCTTCTCTTGGATGCAAAGGAAAAAAAATATTTGAGACAGTGATACAAAGGCAGAAGCAATATACTATTTCTTTCTGGTAACATGGGAAAACAGAGGGAATGGAAGGAGGACCCCTGCCATATCCGAGCTTCCTGTGCCACCAAAATTGTGGAATGAGGGAATCCAGGGTGGGAGGTGGGGAGAGAGAGATGACTCTGGAATTTGCTTGTCATCTTGGCTGGGGTGAGCTTGAATGGGAGAGAGAGAGACTGAGAATAATGGGAATTGGTAGATCAATCAATCAGCAAATATTTATTGAGCAGCTACCCTGGCTGGCAGCTGGAGAGAGCTCAGCTGGAGAGAGGCACATTAGAAAATTGTCTATAAAAAGGTGGTTGTGTGGGAGAGGGAGGGATGTGTTCTTCTGGAACAGGATAGAAGGAGAAGCAGGGCTGCTTCGTTGTAGGACTCTGAGGGGCACGGGGTGGGGGGGTGCCTCGGGGAAAAGCCTTCTGGAGTTGGGCCGTGCCCAGCATGCAAGGCCCTGCACACCAGACCCAGGGAGAGGAACCTAACCCACGGAAGACCTATGGTCCTACACGAGGAGGGGGAGAGCCACTTTCTGGGAAGGAGACCACGACGAGTGCAGAGGGGCCTGCTCACCCACCCTCCTTCCCTTCCTCCTCAGGGCTCCGGACGCTACTCTATCTATATCGCCAATTATGCCTACGGTAACGTGGGCCCTGATGCCCTCATTGAAATGGACCCCGAGGCCAGTGACCTCTCCCAGGGCATTCTGGCTCTCAGAGATGTGGCTGCTGAGGCTGGGGTCAGCAAATACACAGGTAGGCAGAGTGACGCGGGGTGGCGGGCTGGGGTGCTGTGGGTTGGAAGGGCGGGAGGCTGGGGGCTGGGCCCTGGGCCCTACAAGGCTGCATCTGGTTCATCAGAGACCACAGGAGAGGGTGGGCTTGTGTCCCTGGGGAAGGGAGGATGAAGGCTTTATTCCATCCCATCACCCAGAGGCAGCTTCTCCAACACTTGTCTCTCCAGGGGTTGGTGGGCTATCTGGCAGGCGTGGGCTTTGGGGGACCCCACGGGGGATGTGGGACATAGGATGAGAACACTGTAACATCATCCACTCCCTGGAACCTCTTGCCCCATTCCCTGCTGTAACCCAAATGATGGGTGAACAGGTTCTGTAGGAGAAAACTGACAAATCACAAAGGCCAAGAGTTAAAGCGTTCTTTATTGCCAAACAGCAGATGAAATTATTTACTTATACATAAGCAGCCAGGAATTGAGTGCTAAATCCCTAAGCTTCAGCTGGGTCCCGTCTCGGATAACTGAGCTCAAAGAATTGTGTTCTTGTTCCAAAACCTCTCCAGCCCCGTTTTTTGAAGACATGCTCCCCCCCACACCTCTCTGGATGGGGGACCTATTGTCAGAGTCTCTGACAGGGAGATCTTTCTAGGGAAGGCTGTTTTTCTAATTCTAGCACGGCTGCTGACTAAACTCTGATAATCTGCCAATAGACTGCTGATGGCAGAGCAATCCAGTTCCTGTTTGGGGTGCCAAAAATCAGGAAGCCGGAGCTATGCACAACAACGTCTCACATGAACTTCGGCCTCCCTCACCCTGATCCTCTCATATGGACATAGAGATCCTCTTGCTGGTTGACCTTCCCGATAATATCCATCCCAACTTGCACTACAGACTTCCAAAAGGGAAGCCCACCCAAATCCAAATCCTGGGGCTCCGAAGGATGCTTGATGGGGGTCATTTGGGCCATCGCCCTGCCTCCATACACCTGGGGGTTAGCACACTCTCAAAGCCCTACCTAGAAAGGGTTGTTGCAGCCTCTCCTGAGTTTATGATGCCTTTCTCTAGCAACTTTCCACCTCGGCGAAACAGGGAGATGGATGTTGACCTGTCTGACAAAGTTTGTGGGAACAAACGGCTAGACAGTAAAATAGTTTGCACAGCTCCAGCCCCATCAAAGTGCTCAAGAGCCCCACACGTGAACGTGCAGCCTTTCTGGCTGAGTGTCATTAATAAACCAGGCTTTCCTGGGAAAAGGAATAAACATGCAGGAGCTTCAGCCTAGATTTGTACAGTCAATTTTTCTGAATAGTTCCCAGTTCTGTGCATTGGGCTGGCCAGGCAATTAAGTGCCTTGATCTGCAGGAGAAGGAGTGTGGGCTGGGGAGATGAAGCACTTGAAGATGATGAGCTGGAGGGAGGTGAGGTCTGGGAGAGAGGCTTCTACACAGAATAAAAGAATTCAGGAGGTTGCGGCTGGGTCCGAGCATGAAGGGGACATTGTTCACGCTGGCTGGGTTGGTGCACGGGCTAGCAGGAAACCAGGAGGGGGCAGGAGGGGACCAAGAGGAGACAGCTGAGGAGGACGGATGGGGATGGGAGTAGTAGCCAACTGCGCCAGGCTGTGCTGGAAGGACCAGGAAGCTCAGGGAAGGGCCAGCAGTTTCTGCGGAGCATGCAGGAGGGCTGGGGCAGCTGGTATGCCCAGAGGACACGGGAGAGCAGCTCTGCAGACTTCCAAAAGCCATTTGGCTGACAAGAACTTATCTGGCCCACCAAGTTACTATTGTGTCTGCCCGTCTTCCCCAGCCCACCCTTTCCTTGCCCGCCAAGCCCGTCAACTCTACCCCGCGGCCCCCGTTGTCACTTCATTAATGACACACGGACATCTGGCTAGAAAACTAGCCCAAAGCACCCCCCCGACGCCCCAGGGACAGACCCCAAATGGAAGGGCCACCACTGGAGCCCGGCCTGATTGCTGAGTCTCTGGCACATGGGGCCTGGAGAAGGAGAGGGAAGCAGGCAGTGATGAGCAGGGGCCTGAGGAGGCCCTGGGGGGAAGCCAGCCATGACCAGATGTGCAGTCAGGGAGCCAGAGGTCCCCAGAGCCCAGCCACACAACGCCCAGCTGCTGGACAGACCTTGGAGAACCTCTTGTTTTCCAAAAGAACAAACCGAAGTCCAGAGAGAAGGGGCTTGCCCAAGGTCACACAGAAGGTTTGTCAAGAAACTAGCACCCAGAGCCCTGACCCCCGAAGCTTAACCGGCCACAACCCGCTGACCTTTCTGATGACCTCCAGTTTGAGCATCCCAGCTCCAGCCTGCAAAACAGGAGGGGCTGGTGAAGGAGGAAGGCCCTGCACCCACCAGGATGCAGTCCCAGGGATTGGCACTCAGGGGCTTGATTTTGACCCCCAGTTTTCGTGGCCCGAGCAGCTGCTTGGCCTAGGCTGTGCCGGGCAGCAGGGGGAGGCCCAGGCAAGCTGTCGGCAGGCGGGCCAAAGGCGCTGCCGGCTCTCCCGAGGGGGAGGGGAGGCCTTCTCTCCGGACTCGAGCGGGTCCACGGGCGGCCGCCGCTCCGCTAGGTCACAGTGCCATCTAGCGGCCAGCATGCCCACTCTCAGGGGACCGGAGGGCTGCGGGCTGACAGAGGGGCTCCTGCTGAGTTGAGGGAGGCAAGCCCACTCCCCCATGGTTCCTGGTTCAAGGAGAATCCCAAGCCCTGACTTTCCCAGATGCCTGCAGCCCTTCAGAGCCTGGACGGTGCAAGGATTCCTGAGACTCAGTTGTCCATGTGGCCGAGGGCCTGGCATGGAACCCAAGGAGAGGGAAGGTAAGGACCAAGAAGTCTGCACTGGCCTCTGCATCCCTGGGTGACCTTGGGCACCTCCCCCAGCCTCTCTGAGCACCTTGAACTCGTGGTCTGAACTACTATCTTGCAGAGCTGCTGAGAGGACAGGATCAGTGCTGGTGCAGATCCTGCCTCAGCCACCTCTCCTGTCCAGGCAGTGATTAGCAATTTATTAACCTCATGGGCCTCAGTTTTCTCGCCTGCAGTGGGAGCATGAGAGTGAAAGGAGGTATAGGACATGCCTGGCACAGGCCCGGCTCAGGGATGGGACCCTCGGAGTACAGGAGACAGAGACACCCTCCTCATCTGAGGTGCCCAGGGGGATGCCAGGGCCGTCGGCTGGGCATTTCCCGGGTGCTGGGTACAGGAGGAAGCACAGAGCAGGCCCAGCTAGCCCTGCCCTGGAGGCGGTCTCCGTGGGTCCCCCTGCCCACCCTCCAGCCCTGGGTATAGTCACAGGCGTCTTCACGCCCCTCTCCACTGGAATCCGTTGGTTTTTCCCTGTTCACCCTGCCTCCCCACCCCCGCCGGCCTCTACCCCGTCCCCAGGAGCTCTGCATTTCAGAAAGCCTCACCTTTTGAGGGAGCATCTGTCTGGGTTGCAAGGTGGTGATTAAAGAAATTTGGAAAGAAAATGAAGGTGGATTTATGATATAGGGTGGGGATTTTTGCTGTTGGCTGGGAGCCGTGTAGAACAAAGCGGAGGGCAGATCTGATTTATAGGAAGTCATTATTGGAGGAGAAGGAGAAGCCTAACACCCAGCTGAGGCCTTCTGGCGGCTCCCCATCAGCCCACTCCAGAGAGGTGACCGTGGGCAGCAGAGTGGGGGCCACGGAGCCCCCCAGGCTGGCAGGTGGCCACTGCCTTGCAGCGGGAGCACAGCGGATGTGACAAGCAGAGCTAGAGTGACAGGCGCTCCACCAGGGCCCGGGACCCTCAGGGAGTGCAGCCACAGGCCTGCCAGGGTCCCCAATGCCCCAGGACATGTGCGGTGTCAATGCACTGGATGACTGACAAGAAAAGACAATTTTTTTTTTCTTTCACAACAAACACAAATACTCTTATAATAGAAATGTGATCTTGGTGCAGTTTCTTCTGCTAAAATAAGAGGTTTTAAAGAAAGATCAAGCCTGTGGCTGGCCACTCCGGGCCTTACCAGGAGTCCAGCTCCCTCTCCTGCTGAGAGGCAGCTTGTGTGGGAGGCTTGAGAGCACGCTGGGGGGGCTTTCACAGGCTCTGGGGTCACTCAGATGTGGGTTTGAACTGCGATCCGCAGCCTGCTGGCTGCACTCGTACCTCCTTGAGCCTCAATTTCCTCACCTGGAAACTGGTGCAGTGGGATGAGACGCGAACGACACCTAGGACAGGGGACTGGAAAACAGGTGGCCAGAGGAGCCGGTCCTGCTACCCCTTTCCCTGCCCGCTCTCCTCAAAGAGCTTCTTCAGACCCCTGCCCGTTCTCCCGCCCCCCGCCCCCTCAGCGTCCTACAGGGAGGGGGCTGCAAGCATTGAGGGAGGAGTGCAATGTCCGTGTCTCATACCCTCCACCCCGTGCGCTCGGAACCCTACTGGGTACCTGGACGGCTCACAGAGGGCTCGTGGGTAGCAGCACCAGCACCAACGCAGTATTATTCTATGTTTGAATGTTCGGGAAATTTAGGCTGAAAGCAGACCCTGTTACCATCCTGCCCTGACCCTCAACTCCCTGTTCACACACACACACACACACACACACACACACACACACTGCCCATTCCTCCACCCCTATGTTTTCCAGCATCTTTGCTATCCTTCTACAATTTCTTGGATGCTCTTGGCAGCCTGTGGGCCTTGGCATCCACAAGAATTGTATTCTATTGAGGTCTCAGTAGATTAATCCCACGGGTCCAGAGTCTTGGGCCAAAGGGCCTCACAAAGCCTCCAGAAGGACCCGGGATTCTACTCCCAGCCACACTTATCCCAAGTTTCAGCCTGGAGGATGCACTGGAAGAGTGGGAAGGAGCCTTGGAGATCTCATTCCCCTCCCCGGTTTATGGGGAGGGTGACCAGGGCCTGGAGAGCACACAGCTCAAGTTCCTGGAACAGGAGCAGGTGCAGAGGCCAAGCAAGGACCTAGAGGATTTTCCTTAGCATGGCAAATACCCCTGCCTCATCGTGGCTGGGTCCGGCCCACAACAGCAAGCCCCCCTTATTCCATGCAGCCTCGCTTTCCCATCATCACCCCACCACCTCCGGCTCCCAGATACAATCTGGCCTGTCGGCAGACCACCCCAAGACTGCCTACATGCAATCTGAGAAATGGATTGCCTATACCCAAACTGCACTTGAGTCTGCATCGCCAGAATGCAGGATTACAGAGGTTTAGGGGTGCAGTGCTTGAGGGTAAATGAGGCTACCCCGTGGGTCTCAGGACCACGGGGCAGATAATCAGAGGGGGTGCCGGAATGTGGTGGGAGGACGAAGGGCATTGGGGAGGCATTTTCCCCTGCAACTCTAGCTCTCCCACCCAGCTTCGTGGGCAGAGTGAGAAGCCTTCAGGAGGGGTTGGGTAGGGCGTGGCATTTGCACCCAACAGCAGAACAAAGAGGCCTTAGAAGCCTGAAAGTGCTGGGGAAATAAGGGGATTTTATTCACCTAGCAGGTGGGAAATTGTCCCAGCTAATGATGATGTGGCACCTGACATTTTCCAAAGTACCTTCCGAAAACCAGCTCACTTAATATTTATGACAGCCTGAGAAGAAGCTATTTACTATCAGCCTCACATTAGCAGTGAGAAAACAGATACCCAGAAGGGTTCGGTGATGTGCCCAAGGTCACACGTACACTTTCCAGGGCTGCGTCTCCAGCCCCAGCTGGGGAGCTGCTTGTCCGCAAGAGGATGTGCCCACCTCACATACAGAAGAAGTAATTGATGTAAAGTAGAACTTAACTCGCTATTGGGACATCATCCTCCAAGGCAGAAATAAAGTTGTTCCTAATGGCCCCTGGGGTGGCCCCGGAAGATGTGCGCTAAACCTCAGGAGGGAGAAGAGTTGGGAGAGGGGAGAATGTCCAGGTAGAAGATACTGAATCAGGAACCTCTGTCGTGGACCACACAGGATGGATGGATTTTATTGGTTTGGAGAAGATTTACATGATCCACCTGGGAGTAGAGTTTCCTCCGCAGCTCAGCAAGGGGTGCAGACACCCGGCCGCCCCTGCCTCAGACCCGAGTTCGGTTCTCCATCCTGAGGCTGCTGGGGCCAGTGCCCAAGAGGCTGGCTCCCTGTCAACTCACCTGCTCCCCAACTGTGCGGCGAACTTGCCAAGAAGGAGTTGTGGGTAACATCTCTGTTATGGTCCGGTTGCCATGGCAATAAATTGTCACTAATTAGTAGTGTGGTTACCATGGCAATTTTCTAATAATTACAGGTTACAAATGGTACAAGGCTTCAACCCAACCCAATTAGTTAATTAGAAAGATTTAGAAATTTGTCCAAGAGGGAAATAACCTGCTTTGTAGAAAATGAAGAGAATGTGTCACAGCTTGAGAGCCAGAAGCAGAGAGGAAATTGGAGGACACTAGAGTGGGGAGGACGGACGGAGTTGCATGGTGGCAAGTCCCAGAGCCCCACCTGGCATTTCCGGGGGCCCGGGCAAGGCCCAGGGTTTCTCACTGAAGCCTGGCCCTGGGCTGGAATCTGGCAGGACGGGGGCAGGGCCAGCTGCCCGCTCTGGGGCTCCTCTCTGAATGTGCAGACGTGGTGCCCAGGTTACAGCCCAGCAGCCCTCCCCACTGGCCTTAGGAAAGGCGTCCGAAAGCCTCCCCGCCCCGCACTCTGGCTCTCCTAATGAAAAACGCACGCCACATCTTAGATGATGCTCCCCAGGAGCCCTGTGGATTTGGTGACTCCATTTTCAAGAGGCTTGGGCTCTCCTGGAGAGCTAATTAGATTACCTGGGAGGAATATGAGAGGCACAGGGCCCAGAGTGTGTTCATTTGGAGCTCAACCATGAGAGTGAGGAGAGTGGCAATGCCGTTGGACCCATCCCCTCCTCCTGGCCCCCAACACCAGACCTGTTGGGCAGGCTGCAGTGCACATGTGAGAAAGGCCCCATGATTTCCTCCAGGGACGTCTCTCAGAGGGCAGGAGGAGTCCGCTGACCAAGAGAACCTCCATCCGGCATTAGCACAGTTTATGGAAACCTCTTCCCCATCCAGAGCCAGGCAGGCAGGCAGGTGGGGGGAGGGCAGGGGGGAGGTCTGGCCCAACATCTCTCAGGTCTGCCTGAGCTCTCGTTTATTTAACAAATAACAACACTAAGTTGTTCTGAGTTCTCTGATCACTATTCTTATTGTACTGAATAGCCCGTTAGAGCCTCACCTTTCAAACTTGACTGTGTACGTAGCCACCCAGGGGTCCTGCTAGAATGCAGGTCCTGACTGGTGGTGGGGGGGTGGAGGCTGAGATTCTGCCTTTCTAACAAGGCGGCACCTTTGCGGCGGGCCCGTGGACCTCACTCTGAGTAACAAGGTGGTAGGATTCACAAAGCCCTTTCACGTGTCTCACTTCATGTGATCCTCATAAAAATCCTAAAATAGAAAAGGCAGGTCATGCTACCCTCATTTTACAGAGGAGGACGCTGAGGCTCAAAGGGTACCATAAATTGTCCAAGGTCACAGAGCTTGTAAACAGCCGCTCTGGGACTAGAATCCACATCCCCGTCCTGGCCAGGTCGTCTTCTGCCCAGTATTCCCAGTGACGGGGGCTTCCGGGCTTGATCTGAAACCCAGTCGTTGGGGCTGTTTGTTCAAGATGTCTTCATATTGGACTTGTTGACACGGGTAGCTCAAATTTGATCTTGGAGACATCAAACCCTAATGTCGAGCTGGCTTGATTTCTTTCTTTTTTAAAAAGTATGCACTTATTGGATTTTTTTCCTTTCCAACCACAGAAGCAATTCTGTTGCAACAAGCCAAAAACACAAAGACGTTCCCAAAAAAGGCGAACTCCCGTCTCTCCTTCCCTCCCCAGATCCCACCCCATCTGGTAGCCGGGGTTAACAACACGGGGCGTGGCCTTTCCCACTTTCCCCCAAACTCAACAACAAGTTTGCACAAACACATCCAGAAATACCATGTATTTTTCTTTTTTTTTTTTAATAAAACTAAGATGACACAATACCATTACTTGGTGAATTGCATTTTCATTTAACAGTATGTCGTGGGCACCCCTGCAAGTCAATACATACGGATCTACACAGTCTTTTCAGCAGCTACAGAACGGTCCGTCCAGTGGATGCAGCACAGCCCATTCAACAGTCGTTGTTGATGGACTTACAGGCTGTTCCCAGTTGCGTTACTATATCAAGCAAACCCAAGAAAGCAGCCTGTAGCCTTAGCCGGAACCCAGTCCTCTACGTTCTTAGGACAGGAGCACACCCAGTGTCTTGACTCCGGGTGGGGGTGGGGGTTGTCAGGAAAATCTGTGACTTGATCAAATGGGTAGATACGGGCTGGGGGATCGTTGTGAGTCAGCCTCCGAAGGGAAGGAAAGGATCTGTAGGGTGGCCTCTGTGTTCTGTAGGTCATGGGATCATGGCTTGGGCACAAAGTGACTCTGTCTTGCCCCTCCCTTGCCTCATCATCGGTGTGGTCATCCTCCACACAAGTTTACAGGACTGTGAGCCCAGATCTGGGCTCAGAGAAGCATCCAGAAGGTTGGAATCTCCCCCGTCCCCAAAGCTCTTCTGAGGAATCACCACAGCGCTTCTCAAAGGCCTCAGAGGTACCCCCGTCCTCCTCGCGGGCCTGAGGCTTTGCTTCTGCCACTCACTGTGGGTCACTGTCCTGTCCTAGGGGGCCGGGGTGTCAGCGTGGGCCCCATCCTCAGCAGCAGTGCCTCAGACATCTTCTGTGACAATGAGAATGGGCCCAACTTCCTCTTCCACAACCAGGGTGATGGCACCTTCGTGGATGCGGCTGCCGGCGCTGGTGAGTGCAGCCACTGCCCCGTGTCCCTCAGCGCCCCAGACCCTCCCGCATGGCCCCACGGGCCTCAGGGAGACTGGGACCAGTAATCACACGCACCATGCAGGGAGACATTCCTTGTCACTTTCAATTCCACAACCCACAAGCCTCAGGCCCCGGGGGCGGTGCTGCTGGGGAAAGGGGGAGCCTCGAACTCCTGACCAGTATGCATTTTCCAGCAACTAGATTTGGCCCACGTTCCTCTGAGTCCTGTTTGAGTCTTCAGCATTAATTTCCCCTCCAAGCTGCCTCTTTCCAGTTCCCCTCCCCACATTCACCTTAATCATTGAATTCAATCCAGTAACCATTTATTGAGCCCCTGCTAAGTGCCAGGTGGTGCTAAGAGCTGGGGATGCTGACCCTAATAAGGCTGTACCACCCTACCCTACCTGACACACATACACACACAGGCATGGACATTCTAGAGTGGAAAACAGATGCATAAACAAATAGCCAAGTAGGAAAGAGACTAAAATCCACACAAAATAGTACTTCAGGCCCCTAGCTTTGCTCCCCTTCCTCCCTTTGTGCTCATCCCTCATCTGCCTCAGGACCTTTGCACCTGCCATTCTCGCTGCCTAAAAGTGCCTTCTCCCTTTTCTCTATCTGCAGAAATTCTATTTGTCCTTCAACACTCAGCTCTATGAAGTCTTTCTTGCCTCCCTCTGTGCTACCTGGCAGAGATTTGCACTCTCTCCTCTGCATTCACCCTGCCCTTGCATGTACTTCTCAATCAGGCTTCTACGTCGATAAAATAATCTATGTCTACAAGGACTGGGTGCTGTACTCTTCAGTCTTGACACAACACTTGGCACATAGTGGTCACCCAGTAAATTTTGCTGGATGGCAGAAAGGACACCTAATGAAAGTTTGTGGATGTAATCAGTCTGTCCTTCGACCACTTCTCCCCACCCACTTCCTCCCCACCTTGCCAATGAAAGGATTGGTTTCGCCCCTTTCTGGGCAGCATAGAGACGAGTTCTAGCCTCCAGATGAAGAGGTGAGCGGGGATTAGACAGGGGATCAAAGGTCCTACAAGGTCCGGCTAGTGCTGACAGCTAACATCAAGTCCCTGAGCGTCTGCCAGACCATCGGCTGTGACTTACAAGTACCTAATCCCCCGCTCACTGCTCAGGAGCGCCCACTTTGAGCACCACCCCTCCACTCGTAGCCAGTCAACTCCCCCTCATGCCTTGCCCTCTTCTCCTTCCTGGGCAAAGCTAGAGCTGGAGGCCGCTCCCCTGGCCTGTCCTCCCACCTGGCATGCATGCGCACACACGCTCACACACGCACCCCCCCACACACGGTGCTATATCCTCTGGCAGCAAGTTTTCTCATTGCTGAAAAATCATAAAATGAAGGGGAGGTGGTGGTGGAGAAAACTTAGAGGAATTGATAAGGTGTTAAAGAGATGGGAGCAGAGGTGAGCGAACAAGTTGGAGTGGGAGAAGGTATCTGGCGGGAGGAGAGAGGAAAGGTGCTAGGCCCGTAATTGAAAGTCAGAATGACTGCAGGGGTTTAACAAGACATGTCAAGAGGGCATTCATCACCCAAACAGATGCTGCTGTGAAAGGCAGCCTGGCACCGATTATTCCCGTGAAAGGGAACCAGCTCCTTGTCAAGGTGCCTCGTAGATAGCAGAGAGATGGGCCAGCATCGAAGACCACCGACATTAGGGCTAGGGAGTTTTGTAGAGAATTAATGGGGTATTAATCCTAAAGGTTAGAGGTTTCCCCCGCTCCTTGGCAAAGCCTCTTCCTCAAGCCTAGGGCTCACTGTCTTTTCTCCCCGCACCTCGCACCCATCGTCCAGATCCTATACTCCCCCAAGAGGGTACTCAGCCTCCAAGTTCTCAGGGGGCCCCACCCCCACCTTCCCCTGGCTCCCACCCCCAGGAGCTCTGTGGTTGCAACTGGCAAGAGCTCTCTGGGTCCTGGACTCTGTGATCCCCCCTCCATTATATTGTCCTATCGCCCACCATCTCTGAGGGCCTGATGACCAACGGCAGTTTGTCCTCCGAAAGAGTCAGCATGGGTGTTGAGAACCAGCATCCACCACCTCTCAACTCCACGCTTGGCCTGATGGAACATATCTGCCTTGGGCAGCCAGGAGGTCAGGCCATCCCTCTGGGCAAAGCCAGCCCCTGTCCTCCCCCAGGATCGGCTCAGTGGGCACTGGCAGATGCAGGGACAGCAGAAGCAGGCGACACTGGACACACAAGCTTCTCTTCCCTGAGCTCCCAAGGCACACTATGGGTTTCTGTGTTATGATGTGACATTTCCTCTGCTGTCACCAACGTCCCTGGGTGCCTTCTGTCAAATTATTTGTGTCTCTTCATTCATTCAGCAAGTATTTACTGAAAACTACCAGGTCAGATGCTGCGTGAACACAGGTGAACAAGAAGACGGCCCCTGACCTCATGGAGTGTAAGGTCTAGTGGGGAAACCGGACGCTAAGCAAGTAAACCACAAAGGAACATAATGGCCCCTGTGATCAGCACAGTGGAGGGAAAGAATGAGAGGCTGTCAGGACAAATAACAAATAGCTGTGAGGAACTGTTTTCATGGGAGTGGTCAGGGAAGGCTTCCCTGAGGAGGTGACATAGTAGCTAAGAGCAGAAGAAAACCAAGGAGCCAGGTAACCAAGGGCACGGGGAAGAGCATTCCAGGAACAGCAACAAACTTGAGCAAAGGCCCAGAGGCCAGAAAGAGCAGGGCTCCTTTGAGGAATGACAGGAACACAGGTAGCCAGAGCTTACGAGTAAGGGGGGAAGGGGAGGGGTACCAGATAAGGTGGGCAGGGGCCTTGTGCTCCCCAGGCAGGAATTTGAACTTGACACAACAATACTGGGGAGCCACCGAGAGATTTAAGCTAAGAGTGATGACCAACTTACTGTACCCCAGTGGCAGCGTTGGGGTGGCTGGAGAGGCCTTTGGTCCTCCAGAATTTCCATGTCTCCGTCCCCTACCCATGCTACCCCAAAACTGAGTGAAAATCGTGTGCTTGCTGGGCAGATGCAGCTGAAGGCAAGTCTGGTTCCCTTTACAACCACCTCCTGCCTCCATGGAGAAATTGTGACCCAGCAGCCGCGGCTCCCCAGCTCCCCGTCCGCTCCCCGTCCGCTCCCGGGGAGGGCAGGGTCGGCAAAAGGGTCACCCTCCCTGTCGCTCTCCAAGGAGCTCCAGCAAGGTGAGCATTCGTAGAGCCTGCAGGGGGCACTGGCCTGAGGGTCCCTGTCTTTCCTCCCCAGGAGTGGACGACCCCCACCAGCACGGGCGAGGTGTTGCCCTGGCTGACTTCAACCGCGACGGCAAAGTGGACATCGTCTATGGCAACTGGAACGGCCCCCACCGGCTCTACCTGCAGATGAGCGCCCATGGGAAGGTCCGCTTTCGGGTAAGAAGGCACCTCTCCCTCCTGCCCCCCAGCACTGCGAGTGGCCCTGGCATGTCCTGGGGATGCAGCCTCGCCTGCGCCTCCCACCGGGCTGAGAAGGGGCTTGTGGCTCCGCAGAGCCTGGAGGCAGGACAGCCACAGTGAAGGTAACATCTGGGGGACGAGGATGGACTCCAGCCCGGGCTTCTCTCCTGTCTCTAGTGCCCAAGGCAGAGACAGCCACTGGCAGACGGGGGACAGCAGCTTCCCACGGTGGGCGAGAACAGGGCAGTGAAGGCTCTGGGCTTCATTCCTGGATTGGCAGCGTTTTTCCGGGTGGCTCCTGGAAAACCTGATCTTTTCAAGTTTAAGTTCTGGCTAAGGGTGCAGTGGGGAAGACAGGGATGGGGGAGGGGGAGGCTACAGAGCTCCCAACAGCTGCCCGCAAGGAAAAATGGCAGGTGGTGGACAAGATGACCTCCAGCCCCTCTCTGTGCCCCCTCCCTGGGCTGTCAGTAGACTTCAGTGCCAAGAATTCTTCAAAGGGGCTGTTGGGTGACAGGAATAGAGGTGCCACCCCCCTGATGAGCTGGAGTTTGGGGCTTTCTCAGGCAGCTCTCATAGGATGGTTGAAACTGATCTCAGCAAGTCTGGATGGTTCTGGAGGTACCTAGGTCTCGCCAAAATCCCCCGCAGCAGTGAGAATTTACCTGTTGCTTGATGGTCCCAGGGGAGTCTCTGGGAACCTTCTGTCTGGGTCACCACCACAAGCTCCCTCCCTTGTAGGCAGCCACCTGGGGAGGCTCAGGCCCAGCTGCTCCCTCCCTTGAGACCCGGGCTCTCTGGGTGAGAAGGAGGCATGCCCTGAACTCAGGCAGTTGATGCTGGGATCCTGAATGATTTTCATCCTTATTCAGTTTTTTGTTGTTTTTTAAGACTTACTTATTTTAGAGAGAGCGCGCACACGCACACACACGAGTTGGGGGAGGAGCAGGGGGACAGAATCCTCAAGCAGACTCCCTACTGAGCATGGAGCCAGACGCGGAGCTCAACGTGGGGCTCAATCCTATGATTGAGCCAAAACCAAGAGTCGGACACTCAACCAACTGAGCCACCCAGGCGCCCCCAGCTTTTTGTCCTAACTCAGGTTCTCAACCAGGGGTGATTTTCTCCCCAGGACATTTGACAGTGTCTGAAGACATTCTTGGTTGTCACAAATGGGAGAGGGGTACGACTGGCATCTAGTGGGTAGAGGCGAGGGATGCTGCTAAATGTCCTATAAAGCACAGAGAGTCCCCCCAGCAAGGAATGATCCAGGCCCAAACATCAGTGTGCTGTGCTTGAGGAGCACGGCCAAGCCTTCTGGTGGCCCCTCCCCAGAGCTCAGAGGAGCAGTAATAATGATAATAGATGCCCCATTTACTGGGCGCCTTCCACGTGCCAGGAACTGTGCTAAGCGCTTTACATACACCATCTCAGAAGCCCAGGCGTCCAGTGGGGCAACCCCAAGGGAGCTATGTAGGTTTCCATTTTTATAGGATCAATAGAATAATAATGAGTTAGAGATCCTGAGGTCTCTTTTCCTCCAGCTCTGAAGGCCTGCTCAGCACACCCTGGCCAAATGGCCAGGCTCTTAATCAGCCTCATTACTGCACTGATGGGGACAACCTCCCTCCTGGCCTCCCCAGAACAGGCAGCTCATCAGCTCTCCCAGTTGGCTCATTCCTGCAGCTGATGGAGGGGGGCCTGCAGTGAGAGGCCAAGGAGCAGGCCAGGGGGCAGGGGGGCGCTCCCAGAAACACTAACTGTCCCTTCCCAACCCTTTCCATGGGGGCCCTGAGAGTTAGAGAGGCTGCTAGAATCTTTAAGGGACAAAACCATCTGTGATGGATATTCTTGTAGTCAAAAGGTTGCTCTCCACACCTCTTCTTCTATTTCAAAGGAAGTCCCACACCTGGGGTCAGCACTTTGAGTGTCAGCTGGGCTCTCCTGGGCCTAGGGACTCCCCATGAACCCTGGATAGGTGCATCTGATACTGCAAACCCCCAAAGCAAGTGTCTCCAAAAAATCGAAAAACTCCCAAGAAAAAACACAAGATAACAGCAAAAACATAGCTGGAAGCCACCTCTGCTGCCTTCCAGAGGACCGACAGCATGACCAAGGCCAGGACAGATGCCAGGGACCTAGTTCATGCTCAGGGCTTGCCAAGCATTTTACATGCAGTGCCCACAGCCTGAGCCACTACTCTTAGCCCCGTGTAACTGATGGAGAGAGTGAGATCTGAGAGGTTAATAACTTGCCTAAGATCACACAGCTAGTCAACAGAGAAGCCTGGATTCAAATGCACAGCACTTTCCAGTGTCCCCCACCCCCGACCCCCCCACTTCTGACTCTCCTGCAGAGGAGGAAGGACATAGCATCTTCAGTCAAAAGCCCCGGCTACCAGCCCATCGTTAGCTATGAGCATGCGCGATTCCCCTCCCTCCCCCAGGACCTGATCACCTCACCTGCAGAATGGGAATGTTAATGTCTGCCCTGCCTCGAGTGCCTGGTGAGCGGGCTGTGTGTGACGCTGACCAGGGAACAGCCAGGTGCTCCGCTGGTGTGAATGGGACTGTCCCTCTCACCTCCTTGTCCTCCTCCAAGCAGCCCGAGGTCTGTGTGGTCTTGGTGCAGCCACTGCAGGTCCCTTCCAGGGGAGGTGAGAGGGGAGGTGTTAGGTCGGCTGTCTCTTCTCTTGGATTGCAACCCCCAAACACCTCTGTCTGCTGACCTGCACCATCTCCCCCGCCAGGACATCGCCTCGCCCAAGTTCTCCATGCCGTCCCCGGTCCGCACAGTCATCGCCGCCGACTTTGACAATGACCAGGAGCTGGAGATCTTCTTCAACAACTTCGCCCACCGCAGCTCCTCAGCCAACCGCCTCTTCCGGTAGGTGCTTCAGCCTGGCCAGTGGCCTCTCGCTGTCACGGGCTGGGAGTCAGGGAGGAAGGTGTAGGACTCAGAGGGGTGTTCCCAGGGCTGAAGTGCAGGAAGGTCCCCTGATGAAGGAACAGACAGGAGGGAAGGAGGGATTGAGCAAGAGGCTGTGGAGAGGAGGGCAGATCCTGGGCAGGAAGCCGGCCTCCTGCTGTTGTGGGGGGAATGGGCAGAGGGACATGGCCCAAAGTGTGCCCAGAAGCCAAGCTCTGCAGGAGAGAAATCCATACTACCACAAAAAGGAGTTACAGAGTCAAATTTGTTTAGGTGCACCTGGGGTAAGCAAAGACAGGCAGGTTTACTGGCTGCAGGACTTCTCAGGGCCTTTAACATGACCATGAGCGTTTTTACTTTCTGAAAGGCAGATGGAGTATTCCAAATAGATTTAACCACAGCACACCTCTTTCAAAGATTTTCCCCTTGGGACTGGTGCTCTGCAAAACATCCCTTGGGAAATGCTGGATGAGACAATTAATGGTAGACAAGGAAAAGGGAGTGACAGAATGGAAGGAATATGCAAGCATCTGCATCTGGGGAGGAAAGGTTGGATGTTCAAAGGCAATACTTCTCTAAGAGGGGTCCATTGGCATCAGAATCACCCGAAGTACTTATTTAAAGTACAGAATCCCAGGGCCCACCCAGATCTCCTAAATCAGAATCTCCAGGGGTGAGGCCCAGGAATCTCTATTTTTAACAAGTGCGCTGGGCATCAGGTGTTTCTTATCACACTAAAGTTTGAGAACTGCTGTTGGGGAACCTCAGGATCCATGTGGCCTAAGACAACCCTTTTCCTGGCCTAAAACATGCTCCTGGGCCTCAGGAGTCAGTGGGGAGAGAAGGCAGGTAGAGCAGGGGGCCTTGGATTCAGGAAATGGGCCCGATCACCTGCTCGGCTCCCCGGGGCCCCCATCCCTTACCCCAGGGGGGGCCCAACTATTAATAAAAGGCAAGAGCTGTGACTAAGCATGTTTTAAAATATAATTATTAACAAAGCATCAATCCTGACTGGATGTAATCACCCCCCGAAGGCACTAGATATACTAATTAGGTGCCTTGCAAAAAGCTTATTCACAACTTCCAGATTAATTGCAGAAGATCAATTGCTCGTTAACAGAGACACTGCTTTCCTTCTCTGGCTAATAAAGTGTCACTCGCCAGGGCCCCTGAGCACGAAGGAGCCTAGTGCTCTGGTCGCTGTGGCCCGAGAACCCAGGCACCTCCCCCGTCCGCCTGCCCACCTGGCTCTGTCACACCACCCAGCCTCCCTCTGGCCACCCCAAGGGCGGGCTGGCCCGGGGCTGCCATGGACGAGGACAGGGTCACCCCGTAGTGGCCCCACGGGTTAGGGTCTTTGCCTCCACTCAGCAGCAGTGCGAGCCAAGTCCCAGTGGCAGATGGCTGCGTCCCGAGCACACAGCCCCGACTGTGAGGGGCTACAGCAGGGGCCGCTGCCTCGCTGGCCACTCTGCATGGTTGGCCCCAGCCTGTCCCTGTTGCTGAATGGAACTTGGCAGGCTCCTTGCAGGAGGTACTGGAGACTCAGAGCCTCTGTGTGCTTGAGCCTGCGATCTTTCAGTGAAGAGTAGGGTAACCAGGGAATTCGTCCCCAAACCAGATGCTTAGTCCTGTTAATGATGGCGGGACAGCAGGCAAACAGGGACTCTCCCGGGCCAGCCAGGATAGGGACGGTCACACCCCTGACACTGAAACATGCCTCCAATCTCTTCTCCCCTCCTCACCCCTATGCCACTCCTCGATCCTCATCCCTGGCTCTGAAGGGGATTCCTGCAGCTGCCTTCAGCAGGTGTCCCCGGCTAGTCCTGCAGAGCAAGCTGTTTGAAAATGCAAATCTGGCCACACCCCTCATCCACTTGAAACCTTTCGGAAGCCCCCCACTGCCTTCTCCTGGACTCATCCCACACCTCCCGCTTTGTCCCCAGCCTGGCCACTCTCCATTTCCCCGTTTACAGCTGAGCTCCAGACACCACCAGCTTTGTTCGGTTCTGGGCTGTACCAGGCCTGGAACCTCAGGCTGCCCACCCCCTCTGTCCCTTGCCCCTCCCTCTTCACCTGAGTGACTCATACTCATCGTTCGGGTCTCAGCTTAGTTGGCCCTTCCTCCAGGAAGCCAGGGTGAGCTTGCCCAGCTCCGCCCTCCCCTCAGCCCCTCTCCCTGTTGGCCTTCGGAGCTCTGCCTGAGACTCCCTGTTGTCATGGGCCCTGAGCCCCGTCCCTCCGGATGCGAAGCACAGCCACAGGCCCCCAGGCGGTGACGGCACACAGAAGTCACTGCGGAAGAATTCGTTCGGCAGTATGGCAGTACATCGATGCAGTGGAACTGCTGGGCTTTATCCTTAGGAACCCTTAATTGCACTGTCACCTGAACCAAGGGATGCCTCTGCCCAGCTGCGGCAGAGTCTGTGGGACACCAGGGGTCAAAGGGACTGCGGTTGTTGGCAGGCTGAGGCACACACACCTCTAGCAGGTGTGTACGCGCCCAAGTGCACTCAGGCGCGCCGCCCTCCGCCCCAAGCACGCACACGGGTCTGCTCAGCACCGAGGCCCCAGGCCCACAGAGCGTTCTCCCGGGGCCGGGCTCAGCGCTGCAGAGCCCCCGCACTTGCGGCCGCACTCTGCCCTCTGGCCACCACAGGTTCCAGCTCTGGGGACCCCTGGCCCCTCCTGAAGTCACTGGCCACATCTCAGCCCGCTGGTGACTCTCTGTGACTTGGGCAGGCAAGAGCTGCCTGCAGTGTCGCGGGGAGAGTGAGATCCCTTCCAGCCCCCTGTCTCCCCCAGCATTGCTCCTCACACCCAGGCCAGAGCACCCAAGGCTCTGAGAATCTAACGAATGAGAAAAATCGGAGGAAAGCTCACCATCATCAGCAGCATTCAGCTCAGTGTGGAGAAAGAGCAGGACATTCACAGTGGGCTTTTCTGAAGCAAAGATTACCGTGATTCAGAGCTTAAAATAGACAGAGCTCCTGCAACCCAAAGGGACCCCTTTTTGCCCTTTCTGCTGCTGGACTTCATCCACGCCTCCCACGGACATGAGCTCGGAGCTTCCAGTGAGCCGCGGACTGTGCTAGGTGCTGTGGGAAATGCGAGAATGAGTAACACGTGGTCCCGGCGTGCAAAGAGCTCCCAGTCTAACTGGGGAGATAAGATGCATTCATTCAGAGCTGTAACACAAGGCAGAAAGTGATAAAGGCTGAGCAGTAAAGCACTGCTTCCAGCCCGACGATCAGGGAGGGCTTGGAGGAGGCGGCATCTGAGTGGTTTGAATCCTGGGTACACCCAGAACTCAGAAGCCCAGGGCCACTTGAAGGAAAGGGAAGGGCAGCTGAAGGTAGCTGTGTCCCTGCCCCTTCTCCATCCATCAACTGCCCTTCCCCAGGCTGTCTATAATTCATCCATTAGAGAAAGAAAAATCAATATTTACCAACATAAATTAAAACCCAAGAAGGGGACAGGCAGGGTGTAGGCAGGCTCTGTGAGCAGAGTGGCTTCCGTAGGCATCCAGGTGGTGGCCGATGCACAGTGGGGCCCGGGGCTGCTTGGAGGACAGAGACTGGAGCAAGTGGGCCTCTGGGTTCAGGGGGCCAGTGGGGGCCTCGCCAGCATGTTACTCATCCGGGAACGACCTGTCTCCTCTCCTCCAGTGTCATCCGCAGGGAACATGGCGACCCCCTCATCGAGGAGCTCAATCCTGGCGATGCCTTGGAGCCTGAGGGCCGGGGCACAGGTGAGGGCACCTGGGGGCTCAGGCCCGCACTCCTCTGTCTCAGCTCTGCCCATGCGCAGGATGAGGGCAAGAGGGATGGGGTAGCCAGCTCCACAGCGCGGGACCCCTTCTTCCCTGCCGCATTGAAGGCTAACACTCTAGGGCTGGGTGAGCCTCTGGGAGCCCCAGGCGGGTGCAGAGGAGCTGATGATCCATGCAGGGCTCTGGAAACCCGTGGGCGGTAGCTTCTCTGGCACCAGAAGGGGATGGAAAGGAGAGGCTGAGGGTCCGGCAGTCTGACCCCACCCCTCTTGGCATTCAGCCTGGTGTCAGAGAAAGAGCACTGATCAGGAGTCCCAAGCCCCAGTCCTGCTATTGCCTCACTTGTGGTCTTGGAAGAGTTGCTTCATCTTGTGGGTCTTGTTCTGCACGTGCACAGAAGGGATAACGACATCTGCCCTCCTCACCTCTCTGTGTTGTAGTGAGGATCGAAAGGAGACCATGAATGTGCAAACATGACATATTGACAAAAACCGCAAAGGCAAAGGGCATGTGTAATAGATCAGGAAGAAGTCCTCATGCTCTAAGCGATTGGCACCCACTCTCGGTACAAAAGTTCAGGAAAAGGAAGGAGAGCCCCCCTTCATGATCCTATCATGAGCAGGCTGTGGGAAAGCAGAGGAGAGGGGCTTCCCCGCTGGCTTCCTGGCCCAGTGCTGTGCTTTCGGGGCGCCCCCCGGGGGGGCACATGTACCACAACAGGGCAGTGGTTGGGAGCCCCTCTCTCTCTTGAATCTCCTGGCCGATGGCCAGAGTGAAATCTGCGTTGTTGCAGGGGGCGTGGTGACAGACTTCGATGGAGACGGGATGCTGGACCTCATCTTGTCCCACGGAGAGTCCATGGCTCAGCCGCTGTCTGTCTTCCGGGGGAACCAGGTGTGCATGGACCCCCAGGACCCGTGGAGCCCGCCCCGTGTGCTCCCCTGGGTCTAAGGTGGACAAGGGCAGAGGCGCCAGGGATGTTTGCTTGCCCAGCGTGGTGGGAAGTGGAAGCCCAGGGAATAAATCGCAGCCCTACAGTAAGCCTCCAAGAAGGGCGGCCTCGTGGGAGAAGCCTTGCCCTTCTGCCTTCCACTGGCACTTCTGCTCCCAAAACTGTTTTTCCTGAGTCTACGGGCTTTTCCCTCCTTTTCCCAGGGCCTCTCTTTCCAAACTTCAGCCCGTCCATCTGCCTCGTTCCCTCTGCCCCTTTTCTGCTCTTCCTCTTCCTCCCTCCCTGCTCCTCCTACCCCCACCCCATACTCACCCGCCTTCCTCCCTCCCTGCAGGGCTTCAGCAACAACTGGCTGCGCGTGGTGCCTCGGACCCAGTTCGGGGCCTTCGCCAGGGGAGCTAAGGTCGTGCTCTACACCAGGAAGAGCGGGGCCCACCTGAGGATTATCGATGGGGGTTCAGGCTACCTGTGTGAGATGGAGCCCGTGGCGCACTTCGGCCTAGGTGAGTCAGGGCCGGGGGCAGGGCGGGCGACGAGCCGTTGTGCCCGACAGCGGGCTCCTGGAAGTGCCTCCCGAAGCATGCTCGGTGACCCAGAACTCGCAGCCCTGGCAGCTGCCAGCGCACGGTACCTCCAGCCCTGGGGACAGCCGTGGCGGACACCAGCCACCCCGGCAGCCCTGCTCAGAAATGAAATGAACCTGAGCTCCCGGGGGGGCGGGGGCTTCCATGCCCCGCCCCTTGCAGGGGCCCCCACCGCCGTCCTCCGCTGAATCCGCTCACCTTGGGGTCGGAGTATTTAATCCTCCCCGTGTCCGAGACTGGGGCCTGGTCCAAACATTGGCCTGTACCAGATTTGTCCAAACCAGCTGTTTTCTGGCCTCCTGGAGCCAGCTTGGTGATTAAAGCCTCACCAGACCGCTGGTGCCTTCCCTTGGCTAGAAGCCTTAGAGAAGCGGAGCGTTCTCCGCGGTGGTGGTGCGATCACCCGCGAGGGGCTGAAAATTGGTTCCTGTCTGGAGGAGGGGAAGCAAGAAAATCGTACTCCCTGTTTATACGTTTAAGGCATAGATATGCAGACTGCACATAGGCGGCTATCCAGTGTATCTGTAGTACACATGAGCTAGAACTACACACCTATCAGAACAGCTAAAAAAAAAAAAA
Organism: Mirounga leonina; assembly: GCF_011800145.1. NCBI lineage: Eukaryota > Metazoa > Chordata > Mammalia > Carnivora > Phocidae > Mirounga > Mirounga leonina. The sequence goes on along the minus strand of NW_023270265.1, from coordinate 24,238,134 downwards.
TACCACCACGTGCCGGCGAGGATGCAGAGAAACTCGCTCTCCCATACATTGTTGGTGGGAATGCAACATGGTACAGCAACTCTGCAAGATGGTTTGGCAGTTTCTCTGAAAAGAAAAAAACGAGCACACAACTTCTATCAGACCCAGGATTTGCACCCCGAGGTATTTATCCCAGATGAATGAAAACTTCTGTCCACATAAAAATCTATACCAGATTGTTCACGGTAGCTTTATCGGCAGCAGCCCAGCCTGGAAGCCCCCGGGATGAGCCCCATAATAGATGACCGGTTCAACAAACCATTGTCCATCCACACCACAGAATATTACTCAGCAATGGAAAGGAATGAACTATTGACACATGTAGTAACTTGACTAGCTCTCAAGAGCATCAGGGGGAGTGGGGGAAGAAAGGCCCATCTCATAAAGTCACATACTGTTGATTCCGTTTCTACAACATTTTCAAAATGATAAAATTACAGACACAGAAAATAGAGCCGTGATTGCCAGGGGTGGGTGTGACCATGAAGGGACAGCCTGAGCAAGGTCTCTGGGGTGATGGAGGAGTCCTGTATCTTGATTATGGTGGTGGTTGCACGGATCCACACATGTGATAAAATAACATAAAACTATACACACAGTACCAGTGTCAGTTTCCTGGTTTGGTATAGTGCTGTGGGGACATCAGCTCTAACCATTGAGGGAACCTGGATGAAAGGTACACTTTCTGTACTATCTTTGCAGCGTCTGTGAATCTAGAATTACTGCAACATCAAACGTTTTTAAAGAAATGCACTGGGGAGGGAATTGGGGGGAAAATATCTAAAAAGCCTTCTTGAGACGAGGGGCAATCCTGGAAAATGTGTGGAGGAGCCAAGAGTGACTTTACTAAAACACGATGGTTAAGAAAGCATTTGAGTCAAATACACCTGGACTCAAAGTCAGACACCCTCCCCCATGTGTTAGCACCTCATGGGCGACACAATATTAACATTGAAAGAGTAGGCAATATGGTCTGAAGTTAATATACATGTATATATTAATATTATACACAATATTACATTATACATCATACCATATATCATACATCATATGGACAAAGGAAAAAACGGAAAGAAAAAGCAGGAAGTAGGAACAGTGATTCTGGGTGGCTAGATTGACATAGTAACTCTCAGTCATTCCAGGTGGCACTTTGCTCCTATTATGTCATTTCATGCTCGTGACCCCTCTGTGAGATGGGCATTACTTATCCCCATTTTACAGATGGGAAAACTGCAGATCGCAGCAGTTAAGAAACCCGCCAAGGTCACGTGATTGATTGGTAGCAGAGCTGACATTCAAATCCAGACCTGCCCGACTGTGTGATTTTTATTTCCTTCCATATGTTCCAAATTTTATAGGAACACAGAATATTTATGCAGTCTGAAAAAGAAGCATAAATGTTTAGGGGACCTGGTTCTATGAGCATGTTCTTGGGCTGTTTTGCCCTGGATGGGTCGGCTGGCTGTTGAGGCATTTGTCACTTGTATGGTAGCCATTTACTACACTGGCCAAGTACAAGGTGACTTTTGAATACATAGTCCTCTCTCACAAAACAGCAGTAGCCGACTGTCATCGAGCACTTAGTGTACGCCAGGCACTGGGCTACGGGTTCTGCATAAGATACCTCACGCAGTTCTTACTGCAACACGACAAATCATAACCCCATTACACAGGTCAGAAAACTGAGGCTCGGGCTGAGTAACCTGCCCCAAATCCCACCTCCAGAAAGTAGAGAGGGCTGGATTTGGACACCGACTTCTTGGTCACCACTGACCACCGTAACTGGAGGGCTTGACCTCCCATAGCTGCTCTGTGCAGAGCCAGCCAAGGTCCTCCTGCTCTGCCTCTTTCTTCCTGGATATCCATGTCCCCTCGGTTACCAAGCAACCCATGCGAGGCCATCCAATCACCAGGGTAACTGCTGTGGTATCCTAGGTGGCATGTTTATCCAGGTATCTGGCTGGACATCAATTCCCACCCCATTGTACAGATAAGGAAATCGAGTTTCCACATAGCAATGTAAGGACGGGACTGGAGCTGAGGCTCTCCTTCCTCACATCCCATGGGCTGCCTGTGCTATTTTAAGACATGTTTATGGGCCTCATTGGATCTCCTCTCTGGCCAGAATCTGCCCTTGCCAAGAGAACAGACCTGCTTTTTCAACTGGGCAGGCTTGGCCAGGTTGTTTGGTGGGATCACAGGGACCCAAGAGCCTCCGTGCCTCTCCACCACTGCCTGCCTCCCATACTCAGGGTTATAGATGCTGCACCTGGTTGGGAGCCCCTCCTGACTGCCAATCCTTGATATTTTGCAAGGCCAGGGGATTTGTTCTGGCTCTGAACTCCGGCTCAAACTGCTCCATGGGTCCCCCTGTAGGCTCCTCTCCTTTGCCAGGATCCACTCCCAGAGTCACTGAAGGAAGGCTGCTCCTGGGGACTGGTCCCTGTGGGTCAGCCCTGGGCCTGGCAGTGAGACTCCCGGAGGTGGCTGAGCAGATAGCAGAGCCAGGAGTAGGGACACAGCCAGGAGCAGGTGGCCTTCATCCCCGCAGCTCCAAGGCCCCCAATCCAGGAGGGTCTCCTTCATGGGTCCAGCATAGCACAAGCCTTCCTGATTGATGGAGGGGCCAGCGATGGGGTGGGAAGAGAGGGAGCCAAGAGGGAATGCCAGACAGAAGGAAGGGTTGAGGAAAGAGAAAGGATGGGGCACACAGGCAGACAGGGGGCTAGGGAAACCAAGAAACACAGAGAGACGTGGGAAGGAGACAGATGAGACAAAGAAGAGGTACTTCCTGCCCTCCAGGCTCACAGTTCAGTGAAAAAGGCAGATGGACACGGGGATTCTGGGGCAAGGCAGATCTGGACGCACTGTCAGACTGGCCCGGGGGCTGTGTGAGGACTAGCACAGGACAAATAGTTCTGCTTTCCCAAGGACATGGGCTTGGTATGGGGTCTAGCCGGATGGTAGGAATTTAGAAGGCACGGAGGGCGGCGGAAGAGAGCATCCCAGGGGCTAGCCTGGCTTGAACACAGGCCCAAAGATGGGAGTGTTCAGTGTGCCTGCACAACCAAATGGTGTGGTAGGAGCAGAGCCTAGAGAGGGAGGCCAAAGCCAAACTGGGGGTTGGGGGGAGCCAAGAGCCAGGCTGGAGGGGGACAGGCAGATCAGAGGGGGGTCTGTAGCCCTGCGGGGCAAGCCAAAGCCAGGCTATGATCTGCGGGGGCAGGGCCACCAGGAGCCCTACAAGGAGACCAGTGTTTGCAAATGTTCTTAGAAGGATTTAATGGTTTTCCTGATTATAAGAATAATGTATATTGATTATAGGACAATTAGAAATTATAACATCATTTAAAAGAAAGGAGAAAGAACCCATAATCTTACCATTATCTTTTGAATATTAAATGAAAAGTAAACGTTTCTCCCTTCACCCTCTCCCAGTACCATTTGATTCATTTAGTCAACGCTTATTTACTGAGCACATACTATGTGCCGAACACTAACGAGACACAGGTCCTTGCCATGGGTGATCTTACATTCGAGTGGAAGTAGCAGAAACATATATAATAAACATAATAACTGGGTAAATATATAAAATGTTAGAAGATGTTAAGTGCTATGAAAAAAGGAAATGCAGAACCGGGTAAGAGGATCAGGAATGGGGAGGGCAGGGGGTGGGGAGTTTTCAGTACAGTGGTGGGGGTGGCCTGCTCCCACAGCCATGCTTTGTGATATGCTTTTATTACATGCAATATGCATGGGAGCATAGTTATAGATAAATACTCCTCGGGGGATTTTTTTTAACAAAACTAATTATACTCTTCCTATTATTTCCAAACTTGCTTTTCCCCCCTCTCAACAATATAACCTGGACATCGTTCCAAACATGCACATCCCTCCTTTGGTCCCTTCAGAGCTGCACGGTATTTCACTGTGTGGCAGCGCTCATCATTTATTGAGCAAGTCTCCTATTGACGGACAGTTCGATGGTTTCTGGGCCTGAGCAGTTTGTTTTGTGGTGCTCGGGGTGAGAAGGGGCATGTCCAGAATACGAATGCAAGAAAGGCCTGCCTTGTTGTTCCAAATGACTGAGCCACAGATGTGGGGCCCGCAGCTGTGCAGGGAGCCGTGGGTCTCCGGAGGGAAGAAGGCCCCCCCTTCCAGCCCTCATGACGCTCCCGCTCACCCCAGCTGACCCTGCTCCCTTCCTCCCTTTGAGACTCATCCCCAGCCTCCCCCCACCCCCCGACTTCGCAGCGAGGTGTAGCGAGAGAGCTGGATGTGGACACGTATGCGGGTGTGCACACGTGTCCCTCGGCAGCCTGCCTCCTCATCTCTGCACTGAGCCTGGGTCAGAGGACTAGCTTCTCTGCCCCTCATGTGTTCTCCCGACTCCCAAGGGTCTGCGCTGCCTCGCACCACACAGTAAAAACTCAGGGACCTCGCTGGACGGATGTTTCACTCTCTGGAGTTCCCAGAGGACCCCCTCGGCTGTGCAGAGTGCCCTCGGCTTCACCCTGTAGGACCATCCTCCTGGGGCAGCGTCAGCTACCACCGTCCCCACCCCTGCTCCGTAGGGCCCCTGGCCTTGTTCCACCCTTCCTCGGGCCCCTGCCCTGGCCTTTCCCGGCTCCTTCTGGTGCAGATGGCCAGCCGGGCTCATAAAGAAGCATTTCTGCTCACGGCCCTTGTGGAGGGCCCCACTGCATGCTGGTTGCTCGGAACCTGCATCCTAGCCCCCCATGCCCCCACCCTACATATCCCACACCCTGGCTCTCCAGTTCCCGATGTGCGGAGGGCTGAGGCCGCTCAACCAAACCCAGAACAGGAAAACAAGCACCCACAATCTACTTGCCCCTGCCAGCCCCCATAGGGGGCTCCTCACTGGCCAGCCCGCCCCAAGCATTGATGGTACCCCTGCCACCCACCCACCCACACACCCCACCTTCCTCTAAGCTCATTGTTTGCAAGTGACTCAGAGCTGCCTCCAAGCCTGCTGGTGCTCATTTCGGGAAGGAAAATTCAGTGGCCCACATAAAAATTGCTTTATTAAAGTGCAAAAATATTCCACCAACTGTATTCCCACCATCTGTTTTGCTGGTAATTCTTCTGAAAAGCACAATTCTCTGTGCCTCCTTGGCCTTTGTCCTTTAAACGCTGCGGGAGGTGACTCCCTGCTGCTCTTGACCTCCCAGCCGGTTAACGTTAACGGGGCCTCCTCGGCTCGCAGCCCCACTCCCTGACTCACAGCCCTGGCAGACAGACGGCTTCAACACTGCCCTTGTGCAGTGCCTGGAAAGATCGGAGATGTCTGGCGACTTGAGAGGGCACAGCGAAGCCTGGGGACAGGAGCCTGGGCTCCAGTCCTAGCTCAGACACCGGCAAGTCACTTCCCCTTGCCAGTGTCTACACCTGGAGAGTGGGGATAGAACGCCCACCTTGCAGGGTAGTCAGGAGGATTCAGATCAGCCTCACACACGAAGGCGCCAAAGCCCACCCCGGTCTCCTACCCCCCACCCCCGCCTAATACATATTCTCATGCTCTGCTTCCCCCACTTTGAACTTCTCCCTGATCTTCAAATACACATGACCTTTCCGTACCTCTGTACCGTGCCGTACCATCTGCCCGGACTGCTCCTTCCTTCCCTTCTCAGCCTCACAAACTCCTACTCCTCCTGCAACACCCAAATAAAATGACTTCTAACACCCACCTCTCTCACCGAGGGACACCAATGCTGCATGTTCCCAGTTTATTATAACATAATCACTACGTTCCTTTCCCCCCGCGGGAAGCAGCTCCTACAGGCTGGGGCCTGGGGCCATCTCCTTTCTGCTAAATCCCAGATCCCTGCACGATGCTTGGCCTGTGGTGGGGCTGGGCGTGGGGGTGAAGTGAGCAGAACAAGGGCAAAGCGGGTATGGGCTTTGGGGTCAGATGTCCCTAGCTGGGGAACTATGGGCCATTTACATTACCTCCTCAGGTCTGAGTCCCTTTATCTCTAAAATGGAAATTAGAAAGCTAGTACCTTCCCCATGGGGCTGCCAAGAGAATCCAGTGCTAACACTGAGATCACCTGGTACCGTTTGGGGTACATGTTCTCCAGTATTATTGCCAGTAAATGAAGGTGCTTTGGAAACTAGAGGGCGCGCGCATGTCTAAGAGATGGTGGAGATGGGGATGTCAAGGGGACAGTCGGCCGGGGCACGGCTCACATTGCGAGGAAGAAAGACTGTCCTCCCCAGGAGTGCTAGAACTCTAGGCCACACGCCCATCTTACAGATGAAGAAACTAAGGCCCCAGAGAGGGTGCCCAAGTCAGCAAAATAATCAGCAGCAGAGGAGGGAGTCCTACTGATGTGTTCTCCTTGGCTTACTGATCTCATAGCCCCGGCCCCTCCCTGGGCTTGGAGGAAGGGAGGAAGCAGGACTCAGAACGACAGGCTGCAAACACAGAATGTAAATTTGTGATTGTGAATATTCGGTGACTTTTCTGAGTTATTTTGGCACTTTAGTCAGGCTGGAAAATGTATTCGTGTAGCTGTTCTCTTGGCTTAGGTGAGAAACATTTGCTATTCTTTGTCTCCTTTTTTTAATAGAAAATACTTTTTATACATGCCAATTAATTTGGGCACTGTTCAACCTAAAAATGCCAGGTGTCTAACTTCAAGCGACTATTTCAAAACAGAGAAACAAACCTACAGGTGATACCCCCCAATCCCGTGTCCACCCTCCTCCTCCAAAAGGAATTATTATAGAAGGAGGGAATAGGGGGAAGAGAGGTTTATGAGAACTATTTGCTGGCTTCTATTTGTCGGCTCCGGGAGCCTCTCCAGGGTGCCGCTGCCCCCCCGTGCCCACGGAGGCAGGGGCTGCTCACCTGTGACACTTGCGAGTGTGGCAGCAGGTCCCCGTCCTCATTACCACACAGCCCAGCAGCAGCGAGGCAAAGGGGAAGCCAGTGCAGGGAGGACCCGGACGCTGAGGGATGTGGCTCGCAAGGTGCAGCTTCCTCTGGAAGCCCCAGAGCAGCGTGCTAGGACTCAGGGCGGAAGGTGCCGCTGGGGGACTCCGCGCCCGGGGGGCCTCTGTACAGAGGAGTCTACACGTGCATCCCCCTTAAAGTCTGGCTGTGGCTACCAACCCTTTTCTAAAATGCAGGAATCCCTTCTATACATGAAAATGTGTCACAGACTACCCTCCGCCCCCACAGTAGCTATCCTGGTAAAATCCGTTGGTGAACAAGAAGGGCCCAAAGCTGCTATAAATTCAGCAGCCCTTTTTGGTTGCCCTTGTTTTTCTAAGAGTAGCTGCATACATTAAGGGGAAAGTAACACATACATGTGGGTGACGTGCTGTTGATTCAGCCCACAGACGGTGCTTGAGGGTATACTTGGATTTGTGGACCCCTGAGCACCAGGCCCACATCTGCTCATCCCTGGTGGGTGATAACGAGGGGGCGGCACCCTCTCTCCCACCTGGGCTGAGCACTGCCCTCTTTCCCAAGTGATAGATGAGAAGAGCCGCTCGCTACGGGTGAGGCCCAGCCCCCTCCTCCTGCCGACCCCAATTCATCACCATTAGCCTGTCCCTGATGCCTTAAGTAGGGGGCTGGGGCCAGCTCTGATACCGCCTAAACACCTGACAGATCTTCCCAAGCTGCCTGCTACCATCGAGGTAACATGTTGCTTTAAGGATGTGTGCGGATGGATTCTCTGTGAATATTCTCTGAGCTTCATCATTAGCTTCTGTAAACATCTCAGCTTTGTAGAATGGTGCTTCTCCCGGGCCTTCCACCATCTCATTCTTTATCACCTCAGCTTCTATTTGGAACTCAGCTCAAGTGCCTTCTCCCCGAGAGCCTGTCCCTGATCACCTTTGACTAGAAAAGGCCCCCAGCCAACCCCCAGTTCCTCTTTACCCTCTTGCCCTACTTTTGTTTTCTTCACAGAGCTTCTCAATATCTGACATTATTTATCTGTTCCTCTTTTTGCCTGTCTATCCCCACCAGAGTGGAAGCTCCCTGAAAGCAGGCACATTCCCAACGGCAAAAGAAAGCATGGCCCCTAGCAAGCTATAATTATAAATAATATAAATATATAAATATAGTGACATGCCCAAGATTACATAGCAAGTCAGTGGCAGAACTGGAATTTGGCCCCAGGTCCCCCAGATGCCCGGCCCTCACCATGTTCTTTCCAACATAGCAGGCAAGTGGTATAGCCAAGATTTGAACCCAGGACTGAAAGTCAACCTGCTTACCACCAGGCTTTACCTTCTCCCCTAAAACAGCTTCATGCTGATTGGCCTATCCACTGGAATGTAAGTTCTAGAGCTGCGCCGGCCCATATGGTAGCCACTAGACAAGTGTGGCTATGGAAGTGTAAATTAATTAACATTAAATAGAATTTAAAATCCAGTTCTATCTTCTGTCCCACAGGGAAGGACGAAGCCAGCAGTGTGGAGGTAACGTGGCCAGACGGCAAGATGGCAAGCCGGAGTGTGGCCAGTGAGGAGATGAACTCTGTGCTGGAGATCCCCTACCCCCGGGATGAGGACAGACTTCAGGACCCAGCCCCACTGGAGGTGAGCGAGGGTGTCTGGGCCTCAGAGCCAGAAAAGCAGTCTCCCCCACCCCCCACCACAGCCCCACGGGCTGCAGCTGGACTCCCAGGAGTTTGCAGACTTTGCTGCTAGAATGGTGGAAATCTTCACAGCAAAGGGCAGGCTTCATAGTGACCCCTCCCTTTCTAGTTGAAGAGGGACAGGTTCTGTTAGGCATCCCAGCTCAGGCACACGGATGCCACGGGAGCGGAATGAGCAGGAGTCTGAACTGAATGTGCTCTCGACCTTCCCCCAGCCTCCTATTCTCAGTGCAAGAGAAGGAGTCCTGGCAGGGAGGGGCTGCCCCCAGGCCCAGAGCTACGAGCACCCCTCATTCTGGGGTCAGGGTGACAGCCGCTCTGTGGCTGTGATGAGGAGGGAAACTGAGGCGGGATCTTCTCCACTCACGTGTGTCTCTGCTTCTGCCCACCCTGCAGTGCGGCCAAGGATTCTCCCAGCAGGAAAGTGGCCATTGCATGGGTGAGTGGCCTGCGGGCACAGGGGACGGGGCAGAGGCCAGAATCTCCCTGGGGACTGTCAGCCTGAGCCCTGGCAAAGCTCAGATTGCAGACCAGAGGAGAAGGGTGGGGAGGGAAACGCGGTTTGTCCCTGGGGCTCCAGATGCCAAGACGACTCACCAAGGGGAGTGAGGTTAGCGGCCGGCAGGCTGAGCCACTGCAGTTCTGGGAACTGAGAGTGCTTCCTGCGCTGAACACAGAGGGGGCGCTCGGAGGAGACACACGAGCACCTGCAGTGCTCACGGGGAGGCCTGCTGCGGGGGCCACCGTCGAGAAGTTGCACAGGCCTCTTCCATGGGGGGCCGGCGGCTTCGGCTTGGCCAGCTGGTGGGGCAGCGGGCACCGGGGCCGGCAGACAAGGACGGCATTGCTGGAGCGTGGTCACAGAACAGAAGGGACACTGTCGCCTCATGCAGCACTGGGGGGCAGGTAGCTGCAGCATTGCGAGGACGGCAGCTCGGTGAGGGCCCGGTGACCTTTGGAAAGTCCTCCAAGGGCCTGGAGTGGCAGCCAGGGGGCCCGGCCTCTCAAAGACCCTCAGCCCAATGCCTGCCCCGTCAGTGACCCGCAGGGAGGGCTCAGGGCAAGGACCCTCCCATCTCCAGACCCTCAGGCGGCACCCCCCCAAGTCTGCTGTGCACGGGCTCCCGAGTCCCAGGCCGGCGGCTTTGCTACTGAGATTCAGGAGTCAACAAGACACACGGTCCCTGCCCTCCTGGAGCTTAGAGCCAGTGGGGGAGGCGCACGGGAAAGAGCGATGACCACGCACTGTGAGCAGGGCCGGGTGGGGGAGGGGTGGGACGCGGGAGCCCAAAGGTGGGGCCCAACACCAGCTCGGAGGGTCAGAGAAGGTGCCCCCAGAGAAAACCAGGGTTCAGCTGAGACCTGGGGGGTGATGGGGAGTTTGCCAGGCAGGGAGAGGGGAGAAAGTGTTCCGGTGGAAGGCGCCACATGGGCAAAGGGCCACAGGTGAGAAAGTGAAGGAGGACCGCTCTAAGGGTGGCTGGGAGGAAAGGAGTCCCCTCCACTCTCCGTGGCCCCGCCCTGGCCACTCTAAACGGATGGTGCATGTACACAGAAATGCCAGCATCTGGCCTGAGCACCGGCAGGACCCTGTGACGTCACCTTTCACGCCACCTCTTCCTTCTCGTCACCCAGCAAACATTTATGTGCTCATACGGGTGCTGGGGACTCAGGTCAAGCACCCACCCTACAGAAGCATCTGTTTTAGTGAAGGGAACCACAAACATGCGACCTGTCACCCAGATGAGATAGGCCAAGAACCCTTTAAGCAAGGTGTCTCTGGAGACTGTTCTAGACCAAGTGGTCAGGGAGAAGACCTTTGAGTTGAGACCTGAAGGACGAGAAGGTCCAGCCCCACAAAGAGCTGAGGGAAGAGCAGGGGCAAAGAGCACGAGGCAGGAACAAGGCTTGGCGTGTGAAAGGACTGGGAAGGAGGCTGGCGAGCCTGGAGACAGTGGTGGAGCCAGGCGCTAAGTCAGGGAGGGTGGCAAGGTGTCCAGATCTTGTTCCTAGGGCCCTTTGCAATTAAGCAGGAGAGTGGCATGGCATGAGTCCCATTTTCAGAAGATCAGCCTGGCTGCTGAATTGCAGATTAGATTGGAGGGAAGTGTGGCAGCCCTGGCAGTCCGGAGGTGGCTGCGGACCTCCAGGCCGCAGGTGGTGCAGGCTGGGAATAGGCTGTGGCTGAGGAGAAGGAGCTGAACCGACAGACGGGTACTAAGGGGGCAGAATGGCGGGATCTGTTGTGAAATTGCCTACAGAGGTAAGGGAAAAGGAGGAACTAGGGATCGCTCCTGTCTGTGCTCGAGCAGCTGAGGGGGTGACAGTGGTGTGACTGACTTAGGCGAGATGGGGCCAGGGGACGGAAGAAGTTTGAGGGCTAGGGGAGCTAGAGTTTCATTTTGGACCTGCTGAGTGTGAGATGCATGTTAGATTCACAAGTCTGGAGCCCCAGGGACAGGTTGGGGCTGGAGATAGGAATCTGGAATCATCCATGTATGAAGGGACCACCTACAGAAAGTGTGGTAGATAGAAGATCCAGGACCAAGCCTGACACCCCCAACATGTAGAGGTCAAGTAGAGAACGAGCCAGCCAAAAGGACTAAAATTGAGGACATTGAGGCCTAGAGAGAAAGACATGCCCAGGGTCACAGAGTAGGTGGGGCAACAGAGCCTGAGCAAGGACCCACTGCCCCATACCTCCCTGGTAAGTGACTCCCCTCACCTTCTAGACACCAACGAATGCATCCAGTTCCCATTTGTGTGCCCTCGAGACAAGCCCGTGTGTGTCAACACGTACGGAAGTTATAGGTGCCGGACCAACAAGAGGTGCAGTCGGGGCTACGAGCCCAACGAGGACGGCACGGCCTGTGTGGGTGAGTAAAGCCCCGCCAGAGCCCACTAGGACTTGAGGAATTTGTCTTCCACTGGGGAGCGCTGGGGAGGCCCCCGATCAAGGTCCCCATCCCCTGACTTCTCCTGGCTGGCTGGAGGTTCCTTAGATCCCCGCTGGGATTCCAGGGAAGACCATGACAGAGGTTTGGAGAAGGCCCCCCACTACTCCCACCATCTGAAGGGTCCCTGGGGTGCTGTGCCCTGGCCAGAGGCGACTGTTCTTACTTCTCCCTTCTCACATTTCCTAAAACAAATTCTCCTACCTTAAGGTCAGCCCATCTTCTCCTACCAGGGATAGAAACTAGCTCCTACTACTCATCTTTGTCTGAATTTCTGAATTGGTATTTGTCTTCTTCCTCCCAAATGCTTCCCCCCACCCCCCTCCCCCCCCCACCCCCCTTTCTCTTTTTCCCATTTTTTTTTCTCTCTCTCTCTCTCTCTCCCTCCCTCCCCCATCCTTTTGCAGCTCAAGTGGCCTTTTTAGGTGGGTATTCTTCTGCTGCCTTTAGAATCTCTGAGCCTCCCTCTCGGGCCTCATATCTTTCTCTAGGCCTTGGACTTTGCCTTCAGTTATATGCACTTTAAATCCCATCAATAAAGGAAAAACAAAAAACAAAAAAACTAACAACCTTTGTGGAAAACTAAATCTCTCCCGCTGCCTGTCTCTTTCTCCATGCCCAGTAGATTCTGTCACGTGCACCCTCGGAATGGACCGCAGGGGTGGCCATCTTTGAAAAGGGAAGTTTGGGAGATACGGATATTTATGTAATCTTAGTTATTTGTGAAGCTTTTTCTTTTCTGAGGAAAACAAAAAGGAAAGTCTCCCCTCCTACCCCATCTACCCTCCCTCACTTCTGCAGAGAATCATGATAGTCCTGTCTTTTCTGTATTCTCCAGTGTCACAAGCACCCTGTTTTGCCCTTAACAAAGATGGCTCCCAGGCGGTTGCCTGCTCAGTTGATTCACTCATGTATCATGTGCCTGCTGGTTTGGCCTGTGCTGTTTCTGCTCTGTGCGCCCTGACTTCCTGTGGTAGAGAAAGCCTTATTGGAGTTGGTGGTTATGATGGGAGGGGAAAGGGTGGCCCTATGGGACTCTTGATAAAAATGTTAAAGTTTGAATTTGCTAAGTCCTCCAGCCTCTTTCTGGAGAAATTATGCCAATAAACTCTCTGCTGGATATTAGTGCCTAGCTGGTGAAAACAAAAATGTGTCTGGGGCAAGTAGATGCTGGTTGGAATGTTGAATTAGCAGCAGCCCTTCCATCATGGGGCACTTGGAAAGCAAATCACGAGACAGGGAAAGTATCTGCCCTGAGCATGAGCAATGGTTTGGGTATGTGCACCAATGTTCACATTTGGGAGGCTGGAGTTTGGACCAGGCAAGGGATGTAGGATGAGCAAGGGGCAGATTGTGGAGGGAATATTCTGGGCCTTTTACCTGGAGGAAGTCACTTGTCTACACTGGGCCTCAGTTTCCCTAACCTAAATAGCAAGAGATTTGGTCTGGTATATCCCTAAAACCCTTTCCTTTCTAAGACCCTTCAGTGTGTGGCTGGACAGAGACACAGCTAGTCTCAGGTTACCCTGATTTCTAGAAAGAATCTGGCAACTTGGTCTCCTCTGAAATATGCTTAGAAACCTGGAAGCTTCTGTAGCCAGAGCACGCTTTGGGAATGATGTAACACCATAGAATACTTTCACAAGCAGCCTCGGTAGTGAAGGCTTATTATAAATCACAGATCTACTCTTCAGGGGGAAAAAGAGTTGCCCCAAGATATAATAAAATCACACTTAAGAATGCAGCAAGCATTTTTAAAACATATTTAACAAAAAACCTACCATCTTCTAATAGAATAATAATACTTCCAATAAATCACGAAACAGGAATTCCTCGTAGCTAGTACTGTTTTTACACTCAGAATAGGAGCTTAAATGAAAAGTCTCAAAATAAAAACAGCTACACTTTCACAAGAAAGCACATAACGACTTAAAAATTGCTCCACTTCTGGGCAGCCCACTCCTGTGCGTTCACATGGAACTAAAGGCGTGGAGAGGCCCGGAGAGGAGGCTCAGAGAGATGAAGTGATCTGCCCAAGGTCACAGAGCCGGCGGTCCCCAGGCAAGGCTCGAGCCCTTTCCTAGCACAGCGTCTTGTCAGGGGGGTCATAGACAGAGCTGTCACTGTTCAGACTATTCCCTAGTCATTCTAGAAGCTGCTGCCTTTTTCAAAATGAACAAGTAGATCTCAGATAGTAAGATAAGTGAAACCCAAAACCCACAGGCAGTGGTTCCAAATGTAACGGAAAATGACAAGATAACAGTCTCCATTGACAGACTGCGTACAACAGCACAAGAAATAAGCGACAGGACAACTAGCGAGACAGCCTGCCAAGGACATCAGAAAATTCAGGATGGCAGCAAATTTCAGAGGATACCTTCTAAAGTAATCACCGTAAATCCTCGCACATGGAGGTCCTTGTAACAGGGTATATTTGCGTCATTTTACCCTACTTGGTGGTCGGGCCAGATGAGTTACCAAGATGAGTTCCAAGTTGCCCCAGCTGTCAAGAGCACAACTACTCCCAACTCCAGGGTAAGAAGGCTTACTCTGGATGTGATTCATTCATTCAACCAACATTAGTTGAGCACCTACTATGTGCCAGATACTAAGCAAGGCTCTGGGCATACAATGGTAAGTAGAGATGACATGGTTACTGTCCCCACACCATCTTCCTCCAGCCAGATGGAGAAGCCCAGTGCATGGGATGAGAGTAGGACTTACAGGGGCTTTCTGAAAAATCTAGCTAAATTCTTGGGTTGCTACACCAGAAAGCAAGCTCTTTGCATTCGTTCACTCAAATATTCATTCAGCAAGCATTCATTGAGAACCTCCAGTGTGACAAGCACTGGGTCCCTTCCACGAGGAAAGTGACAAGGTCCAATGAGGTGGGTCACGTCTCCTGCCCCCAAGATGCTTGTGTTGAAAGAAATACGAGGCTAAAAGATACAGAGGCCAGGCAGGTACTGACCCAACTCAGCGTTACCTGCCCCCAAACAATAGAGCCTCCCCTTAGGGCCAGGAATCCAGGCTTTCTGAGCCAAGTGCCCCCAGTCCAGGACATTTGCTGGTCTGTGCTGAACTGGTCCCAGAGCCTCACCTAAGCTAGCCAGGTGCAGGATCACTATCCCTCTTTCTTCCAACTCCCCTTCCTCTGATGCCCGCAGGTGCCTACACACTTGCCTTCCCCTTCTGAGCACAGAAAATTCAATCCTTTCTTTGTCCCTTAGACCCACTCCAGCTCCTCACATCATCCTTTCCTTATACTGGACTTGAGTTTGTAACAAAAATTGCAAATGGCTCCAGGGCTGACGAGTGGCAGGGACCTCCAGGGAAACATGTGAACAGAGGAGCTGGGCCCCAACTGGGGCAGCCCTGGCTCACTCTAATAGTAATAATAATAATAATAATAATAATAATGCCATTTTTATTCTGCCCAAGAACACTCCTCTCCCCAGGAATGTACCCCTTAACGTGAGAAGAAGAGCCATGTTTAGTGAGTTTGGCCTGTCTGGGCCAGATCTAAGCTCTTTAGAAAAATCAGCCTGTGTGATCCTCACAGCAGTCCCAAGCAGAAAGTGCTGTAATGATCCCCGTTTTACAGAGAAGCTAAGTGGCTCGTCCGGCTCACACAGCTGGGACAAACAGAGGAAGGACTCCATCAGAGCGGTCTGGCCCCCAGCCTGAGCTCTTAGCATGGACGCTTCGGGGGGCTAGCCGGTGGTGACACAAAAGCCTCCATCTCTCCGTGCTGCCCAGGGGCAGGGGATGGGCTGGGAAGGAGGAAATGGAGCCCTGGAAGAGTCGCACAACCGCTGCAAGAAGAGGTGAGGGTGTCCAGACCAAGTCCCCTCACCAGCTGGTGCGGCTGGCCTCAGCAAACGCAGAGCCGTGAACCACCCGTGCAGCCTCTTCTGTCGCCAGCCCTGCTCTGGGGAGGTGCCATTCTGAGGGCCAAGAGTTTGATTATGTGTCACTCTGGCTGCTATGGCCCCCTCCCAGGGTCTGGGCATCACACCCTGACCGGCACCCCTGGACTGTGACCCAACAGGAGCTCCACTCCAGCCTCCCGACAGGGCTGCTGGTCATCTCTCCAGAGCCCCACGGAGACAGAAGATGAACACTTCATTTTCTCAGGGAGCCAGCTGGGTTTTTCCAGCAGATTTCCAGCGTGATACCCCACCCAGACTGCCAGCCCAGGAGGCAAGCCAAGTCCCTCCCCTTCTCTCCCTCCCCGGGGTCAGCCACGCTCTCTCTGTCAGTGTGGGCCAGAACCCAGCCACATCCTGTCAGGGCTGATGTGGTGTCTCCTTAGCAACAGACACATCCCAGAAGAGGAAGGAGGCGGCGAGAGAGCAGGGACTGGTTAACGCCGCGGACCACGCCAACCCCTCCTTCAGCAGCCGTCCTCTTAGGGAGCTGTGGTCGAAGGGTAGACCATGAGAGAAAAGTGAGAAACAAGAGGAAAAAACCCCCTCAGGGGAAAGAGCTAATATGTGTGGAGCGCCTATCATCTGCCAAGAACTTTACATGCATGTCCCCAGGGATCCCTGCACCCGGATACATGTTACAGGGACAAATGTTACTCACCTGTTTTCTCACCAAGAAGCAAGGCTCAGAAAGAACAAGCTCCCCAGGGTCCCATAGCTGGTGAAGTGGCAAGAGCTGTGATCCAGACTGGCAACTGGCTCCCACGCCTGGGTCCTGAAGCCTGCTGGGGAACAACCCCCAAGTAACGGACACCTGGGCAAATTATTCAACCGGCTGTCACTCGGCGTATGCTGGCTGGGCACTGCTCTCGGGGCCTGGCCCATACGGCTGTGTACAACCTGAATGGCCTGGTGACGTATGGCAGGCGCTAAACTACACAGGAATATAGGTGTCAGAAGGCGATAAGTCCCTCGCAGTGGGGGCATCAGCATATGGGGGCACGTTGAGAGTGCTGGGCTGGGGGCAGAAGGGCCCTTTAAATCGAGGGCGGGGGCGCTCCGGGAAAGAGGCCCCGGAGCAGAAAGGTAAAGTGGGTGTGCTGCCCTCCTGGCTCAGTTTTCTCATCTGTAAAATGGGGATATTACCTAATCACGGAGTCATTTTTTTAAACAAGATGAAACAGAACACTTGCCATGGTGCCTGGCACATAGTAAAGCCCCAAATAAATTTCAAATGTTAATGATATTAACAAGTAGCAAAGGCCAGGTTGGAGCCTGGGTCTACTCAGTGCCGAAGCTCACGTGGCTCCCAGCACGCCCTGCTGTGGCCTGGTTCTCCGGGGAGTCTGCGGTGTGGGAGATGTGGAGGACCCTGGCCACCCTCGGGCAGCGGACAGCTTTGCAGGGAAGAGACCTCAGGACTGAAAATAGCCATAAGGAAGCAGAGCGAACCTTCCTGGGGCCTGGGCTGTGGTGCTGTTCAGCTTAGTTCTCACGCAGCGCCATTCCGAGGGAAAAATCATAAAATCAGGTACACTGAGCGAGGAGACTGTGCCGCTGGCCGGGCTGCACAGGGCACGGGGTCCGCCTGCAGCTAGTAACCCGGCCTGGGGATTGGGCCCTCCACCACCACAGAAGCCTAGAACAAAGCGCAGAGGGACCTGGGAGGTCATGTAGTCCTGCCCCATCCTGTTCAGCTGTGAAAACTGGGGCCCAAAAGGAACAGTGACTTCCGGGGGACCACAGCCTAGCGGGGAATCGGACTCCGGCCTGGGGCTCCTCCTTGCTCAGCCTGCCTCCTTCTTCAGAAAGCTCAAAGTATTTCATACGCACAGTTGTATCAACAGTTTCTGAAATAGGAAGGGGTGGGGGCTCGGGGGTGGGGGGCAGATCTTGTCCTTTCCATGGTGCTGACCCAGAATCAGAGTCAGCGTAAGTGCCCACCAAGCGAACCAAAGAACCATGCTTGGCCCATGGAACCAGCTAAGGAAGAGCTGAGTGGAAGTACTAGGTGCACAGAGGGTCCTGCTCGGCTGAGAAGGGAGGCTGCAGCCAAGGTCGGGCACAGGGGATGAGGTGCGTACTCAGCCCCAGGAGGATTTACCCACCTTAAAACCATGGCGTTCAGGGACCACTGGGCAGGGGCTGAGTGGGGCCGGGATGCACGCTTCCTCCTCCCTCCCTCCCCTCCCAGGACAGGTGGAGATCACGAGCTGAGCCACGAGATCACGG